>NW_025334658.1:0-45186 GCF_014858855.1 Bufo gargarizans | reverse complement strand
TAATCAGCCCAGAGCCCTCCTTTATATGGAGCATGGGCGGACCTGGAGGAGAACTGCACGGAGAGGCTGGGGGCGGGGCTGTTCCTGAACTCCAGGCCCCGCCCTCCCGCTCTGATTGGCTGAGCTCAGAAGTGCTGGTGGTTTTCATTTTCCAGCCTATAAATTACATTATATCCTCCGCATTATATTACAGCCTCTATATTATATTATCAACCTCAACATTATATTACAGCCTCCATACTACCAGCCTCTGCATTACATTACAGCCTCCACATTATATTACAGCCTACACATTATATTACCAGCCTCCATACTACCAGCCTCTGCATTACATTACAGCCTCCACATTATATTACAGCCTACACATTATATTACCAGCCTCCATACTACCAGCCTCTGCATTACATTACAGCCTCCACATTATATTACAGCCTACACATTATATTACCAGCCTCCATACTACCAGCCTCTGCATTACATTACAGCCTCCACATTATATTACAGCCTCCATATTACCAGGCTCCACATTACATTACAGCCTCCATATTACCAGTCTCCACATGATATTACAGCCTCCATATTACCAGTCTCCACATTATATTACAGTCTCCACATTACATCACAGCCTCCATATTACCAGTCTCCACATTACATTACAGCCTCCATATTACCAGTCTCCACATGATATTACAGCCTCCACGTTACATTACAGCCTCCATATTACAGCCTCCACATTACATTACAGCCTCCAAATTACCAGTCTCCACATGATATTACAGCCTCCACATGATATTACAGCCTCCATAGTATATTACAGCCTCCACATTATATTACAGCCTCCATATTATATTACAGCCTCCACATTACATCACAGCCTCCATATTATATTACAGCCTCCATATTATATTACAGCCTCCACATTATATTACAGCCTCCATATTATATTACAGCCTCCATATTACCAGTCTCCACATTACATCACAGCCTCCATATTATATTACAGCCTCCAATTATATTGCAGCCTACAGATTTCATCCTTCACACTATAGTAAGGCCTCCATATTACCAGCCGGTCCTCATTAAGGTCATACTGGGGGGGGGGGGGTAGAAGCATCACCAGCTCCATATGCAACAACTTCCGTCTATAATGAGCAGCTTTCTTCAGCCTCCCTCTGAAGACACCACCCGGCTCCAGCAGCAGGACATCCAGCAGAACCTGACCCAGCAGGCGGTGACAGACTTGGACTGCACCCTGTAACCCCTGATCCAAGATGGGCGAGTTTTCCATGGACATGCTCTCCTGCCCGGCCAGAGCGGGGGGCACAGATACCCCTGAGAGAACTCGCCTTTCCTTCCAAAATGTTTAGTGATGAATAGAGTTGAGCGGACACCTGGATGTGCGGGTTCGGCCGAACTTCACAAAAAAGTTTAAGTTCGGGACCCGAACTTGACCCCGAACCCCAGTGAAGTCAATGGGGACCCGAACTTTTGAGCACTAAAATGGCCATAAAAATGTCATGGAAAGGGCTGCAAATGGCATCAACATGTGGTGAAGAGCAGGACAAGTGTCCTCTAACCACACGTTCAGACAGTGCACCGGCTGCAGGGCAGGGAGCACCTCCAAGGGGAAAGGGCAAGCTCAGGCCATGTGCCCAATGTGGAGACCCAGAAGTTGCAGGGGGCAGACCCGTCAGCCAGTCCGTGTAGGCGTGTGCCCACTTACTGCTCCACCATGTTGGTGAAATGCTGCCTCCTGCTAAGACGCTCCATATCAGCTGGTGCTGCTGGTTGTTGTGCTGACAAAGCTTTTCCACATGTCGGCCATGCTAACCCTGCCTTCTGAGGTGCTGGCGGAGCCCCAGCTGCGTTGGCGACCTCTGCCTTCGCCTTGTGCTTCCACTGTGCCCCCGCTGTCAGCTGGGAATGCCACCAGCAGCGCGTCTACCAGCGTGCGCTTGTACTCGCGCATCTTACGATTACGCTCCAGTGAGGGAATTAAGGACGGTACGTTGTCCTTGTAGCGGGGATCCAGCAGCGCGGCCACCCAGTAATCAGCACAAGTTAGAATGTGGGCAACTCGGCGGTCGTTGCGGAGACACTGCAGGATGTAATCGCTCATGTGTGCCAGGCTGCCCAGAGGCAAAGCTGTCCTCTGTGGGAGGTGTATCGTCTGTGTCCTCTGTACCAGTGATAGCCATGAGCTGGTCTGGGTGCCACCCTGCTGTGAACACGGTTCCTCCTCCTCCATCTCCTCCTCATCCTCCACCTCGTCATCCTCCAGAACTGTGCCCTGGCTGGACAATTGTGTACCTTGGGTTTGTGGTTGCAGGAACCCACTCTCGGAGGCACTTGGGAATGACTGGCCGGAAACCCTATGTAATGATCCCTCTTCCTCCTCCTCCTCCTGGGCCACATCCTCTTCCATCATCGCCTGCAGCGTTTTTTCAAGGAGACATAGAAGTGGGATAGTAACGCTGAGAACGGAGATATCGGCACTGGCCATGTTGGTGGAGTACTGGAAACAGCGCAACAGGGCACACAGGTCTGGCACGGAGGCCCAGTCATTGGTGGTGAAGTGGTGCTGTTCCGCAGAGCGACTGACCCGTGCGTGCTGCAGCTGAAACTCCACTATGGCCTGCTGCTGCTCGCACAGTCTGTCCAGCATGTGCAAGGTGGAGTTCCACCTGGTGGGCACGTCGCATATGAGGCGGTGAGCGGGAAGGCCGAAGTTACGCTGCGGCGCTAACAGAGCAGCGGCAGGATGTGAACGCCGGAAGTGTGCACAGACGGCCCGCACTTTATGCAGCAGCCCTGACATGTCGGGGTAGTTTTTAAAGAAATCTGCACCACCAAATTCAGCACGTGCGCCAGGAAAGGGATGTGCGTCAAACCGGCTAGTCCCAGAGCTGCTACGAGATTTCGCCCATTATCGCACACCACCAGGCCGGGCTGGAGGCTCACCGGCAGCAACCACTCATCGGTCTGTTCTTCAAGGCCCGTCCACAGCTCCTGCGCGGTGTGGGGTTTGTCCCCCAAACAGATACGTTTTAGAACTGCCTGCTGTCGTTTACCCCGGGCTGTGCTGAAGTTGGTGGTGAAGGTGTTACGCTGACCGGATGAGGAGCCGGTAGAGGATGAGGAAGCAACAGGAGGCAAACTGAAGCGCCCTGCAATCCTCGGTGGTGGAAGGACATGCGCCAAACTGCTATCCGCCTCAGGCCCAGCCGCCACTGCCTTTACCCAGTGTGCTGTTATGGAGATATACCGGCCCTGACCGCGCTTACTGGTCCACGTATCCGTAGTCAGGTGCACCTGCAGCATACGGGTAGGCTACCCGACACTGCTAGATTTGAGTGTGTAGTTCCCTTTAAGCCAGTCAGGCCGGTTACCGGCAATCCTTATAACAGCCAGCAGAGGGAGCCCCCAGTTCAGTATATATAGGCTAGGGCCTAGCTCAGAAGAGTAGAAGTTTCCAGACTCAGTACAGAGAGGGTTCCCCTCCTGAGTCCTTATGCATAGAAGTCAGAAGGGCATAGCTAAACAGCCTGAAGACACAGAATACCACAGAGGCCGATCAGATAAAGCAAGAGGTACTCAAGACAACAGAGGAGGTACTATATAAAGACAGCTTCAAGGGTACGCCAGCTATAGGGCATTGGACCTTGGAGAGAAAGTCACATGTAGCAGGACCAGTCAGGAATAGTGTGCAAACCGCCTGTACTGCATCTCCTGTAATCAACACTCTGTATAATGCCTTGCTAAGACCGGCCATTCTGTACTCCCAAGAACCAGCTGTATCCACTGATATTCAGTAAAAGTTCCAGTTTTTGTTGGCTATCCTATGCTTGCTTCATTCTTCTACAATACCATACACGGCGTGTCACCGTTTAATTGACACTGGCGTCACGAACTGTTAAATACCTGCCTGTTCCAGTATTTGCCCCAATTGAAGACGACAGTGGATCCCAGGTTAGTGGTCAATCTGCACTACAAAGCCCAGCATACACTACTGACCCCCTGGGACACTGCATCGCTCTTTTTGGCGTCACGAACAGGATCCGCATACTTCTACAGTGCAGAGAAGTGTGAACTGTGTGCTTTAACTATTCCACCACCGTATTACAAAGACTGTACCCTTTATTTCCAAGCCGGTGGATTGAAATTGTGTCTGGGAGGAATCAGAGACGCTGTACTGTGTTGCGCTACCCCCAGAGAGAAAATCGTATTTGTGGACTGTGATTTATTGGACTTTGCAACACCCTGCTTGCTGTCAGGGAATCGTGATCAAGATGGCCACCGGCCGCCTGGAGTAAAGTTTCCCGCGCTGCTGAGGACCTCCGTGGGCGGATCCCTTCAAAGACACAGAGAATCCCGCCCTCTTCATCATCGCACCGCAGCGGCCCTGCTTTTCCTGCGTCAGCAACGTCACCGCGTACACAGGACGTCCGGAGTCTCACGAGATTTGGCCTGCGCGAACCCGGCGATACCGGTAAGAACTTGTATCCGGAGGGAAGGGGATTGTTCCGGCCCCTTTAGTCACCAGCAGCCACCTCGTAATAAGTTAACATGTCAGATCCGGGAGTTGCCGAGCGGCCGGACCCGGGAGAGCTTGCGGCTCCTAATCATCCTATAGCCCCCAGCATGATGCCCTTTACCATGCCTTACTATTTTGGGGCCCCATGGTTTCCCCGCTATAACGGAGAGGCCCATACCCTAAGGGACTTTAAGGAAAAGTTGCTGGCCTTATTCAAACTGTACCCCATAAATGCCGATCAGCAAATGGAAATCTTGCTAGCGCAACTGGAGGGGGCTGCCCGCAGAGAGGTATTATCCTGGCCTGCTGCGGAACGGAGTACTCTAGAGCAGATATTCACCCGCCTCAGGGCCACTTTTGAAACGAGGACTGCCTCAGAGATAAAGATGCACTTCTTTGGCAAGAAACAGAGGCCCGGTGAGTCCCTCCGTGACTATGCCCTATCACTTCAGGAGGCTTTGGGGGCTGTAATTCAGATAGATCCCAAGGAAGCTGATAACCAGGATCAGACCCTGAGGGAACAATTTATTACCGGAGTGGCTAGTGAGCAAATAAGGACCCAATTAAAGATGCTGTCCGCCCAACACCCTAACAGTACCTTTCTGGACTTTAAAGAACTGGCTATAAAAATTCTGGGGTCAGCAGTATCTACAGAGTTGAGCACCCCACCTGAGTTATCAGCCTGCAGGTCAAAACCGTTTATCATTAACCGAGCTGAGGCCGGTCAAGCTGTTCAAGCTACAGCTACCGATACTATCGCCATGTTGACAGAGCAAGTAAATCACCTCACTAAAAGCCTAGAGAGAGTGTGCAGAAAAATGGAGGAATGGGAAAAACCTATGATGTCAGAAGAGGAGTTCCTGTCACCCTCTAAGCCGTTCCCACCTCCATACCAAGAGACTCACCCCAGGGATCCTGGGAGGCGCAATAGGGGTCGCCAGCGGCCCGTGTGTACATACTGCAAAAAGATGGGACACACAGAATCCACTTGCTGGCAGTTAAACGGGCAACCCCTGAGGCTGAGGACCACCCCTCGGGAGGTAGAACACTAGGTCCAAAAGATCCAAATTGGATGCCACGGTATGTAGGATCCCATCCTAAAATCAATGTGGAGATTAACGGGGTCCCCTTTGAAGCCCTATTAGATACTGGGTCTCAGGTCACTACTATTCAGCTGCCCGCCTTTGAAAGATTCTGGGACACCAACCAATTGACCCAGCCGTCTGAATCCTGGGTAGAGATTGTCGCCAGCAATGGCAAACCGGTAAAGATCCATGGATACTGGGAACCCACCCTGCAGGTGGGAGAAGTAACCTTGCCTCAACAGGGGGTGATAGTAGTACAGGCCGGCGACAGAGGAGGACATCCTGTCATTCTAGGCACCAATGTCTTCAAAAACTGTTATGCAGAAATACTTGCCGTATTACACCAGACTCTGCCCACCGCTTCCTCTGCATCCAAGAGGGTGATTCAAAAGACTATCACTGTGTTAAGTGCCCAGCAGAGGTTTGCTAACGGGAAAGGAGAAATTTGTACTGCCAGGATTCGTGATAATAGGCCTGTGACTTTGCCTCCTAATTCCCAAACTCTCTTATGGTGTCGTGCTGTCCTGGGAGTCCAAGGCCAAGATTATCCGGCCCTGGTGGAACCAATCCAGATGGAGAACTACCCTTACGTGAGAGCTGCCAAGTGCCTGGTGAACGTCTCCCAAGGTAAAGTACCTGTCCGTCTGATTAACCTGAGTGATCATCCTGTTGCGCTTACTAAGCATGACCCTGTTGCCCAGCTTTCTCAGGTGTTCTTCCAAGACATCATCCGTCTTCCAGTGACAGAAAAGCCGCCAGCTGTAGTCAGCGGATGTCCGCCGGTGCCCCAGTCACAAGTGCCCTGGTGGGAAGAGCTCCATGTCGGGGACGAGACTACCCCCCAACGTCAACAAGAGGGGATACTACAGCTTGTCAAAGAGCACCACCAGGCCTTCAGTAAACATGCTACTGATTATGGAGAGGTTAGTGCCATACAACACACCATACCTACTGGCTCTCATCCTCCTATCAAGGAGAGATACCGACCCTTACCGCCTACTTCTTATCAGACTGTAAAAGAAATGATCCAAGAGATGAAAGACTCTAATGTAATCCGGGACAGTCGTAGCCCGTGGGCGGCACACCTGGTCCTTGTAAAGAAGAAGGATGGTGGTATCCGTTTCTGCGTGGACTATAGAAAAATTAACCAAATAACCCACAAAGACGCATACCCACTGCCCCGCATTGAGGAGTCACTAACTGCTCTGGGCTCCGCTGCCTATTTCTCCACGTTGGACTTGACCAGTGGCTACTGGCAAGTACCCATGGCCCCGGCAGATAGGGAAAAGACGGCTTTCACCACTCCCATGGGCCTGTTCGAATTCAATTGTATGCCGTTCGGGTTATGTAATGCCCCAGGAACTTTCCAGAGACTAATGGAACGGTGCTTGGGTCACAAAAACTTTGAAACAGTGCTGCTGTATCTAGATGACGTCATTGTGTACTCAAAAACATATGAAGACCATCTGAAACACTTAGCAGAGGTATTTGAAATCCTTATCAAATATGGCCTGAAGGTAAAGCCATCCAAGTGCCACTTGCTCAAACCTGCGGTAAAATACCTGGGGCATGTGGTAAGCAGAGAGGGCATACAACCTGACCCTGATAAGTTAGCGGCTGTCCGTAACTGGCCGGTCCCCACTACCGTCAAAGAGGTGAGGGGTTTCCTTGGTTTTGCCGGCTACTATAGACGTTTTATCCCCCATTTTGCTCAAATAGCCGATCCTATCCAGGAACTCTTGAGGGGGCAGCCCAAGAAAAGTCCTAGAACTCCAGTGCCCATTGAGTGGAATGAAGAAAGAGAGATAGCGTTCCAGTTGTTAAAAAAGAAACTGACTGAGCCTCCCGTGTTAGGTTATCCAGACTACAGCAAGCCCTTCCATCTGTATACTGATGCTAGCAAGCGAGGCCTGGGGGCTGTGTTAGCCCAGATCCAAGAGGGAAAAGAAAGAGTGATAGCTTATGCAAGCCGCTCCCTGAAAGGAGCTGAGAAAAATGACCAGAATTATAGTTCCTTCAAACTAGAGTTCCAGGCATTAGTGTGGGCAGTGACGGAGAAATTCAAAGATTATCTAGCCGCGACCCCCTTCATTGCATTCACTGATAATAACCCTCTGGCACATCTAAATACAGCTAAATTGGGGGCTTTGGAGCAAAGATGGGCCTCTCGCCTCGCCAACTATGATTTCTCTGTAAAATATCGTGCTGGACGTACTAATGACAATGCTGATGCTTTATCCAGGCTTCCCACAGAGACAGCTCCTGATGATGTGCGAGATGCTTGGGAAGATGTAGAAATGCCGGCCTTCTACCATAAATTTGCTCAACAGGATCAGGCTCGGGCTACCAGTAACAGAGCTGCAGTTCCTTCACCCTCCAGTAGGCCTGAACTCAAAGAAGAAAGGTGGGTGAAACTACAGTCTGAAAGTAGAGTGCTGGGTGAATTGTTGGACTTCATCACCAGTGGCAGAACCCCTGAGAGGATTCGGCGTAAGAGTACAGATCCTGAGCTCATCAAACTGTGGAGACAGCGCCATCAGCTCTTCATACAAAAGGGCCTGTTGCTACGGAGAAGCCTAGACCCAGTGTCCAACGAGAGGGTGCATCAGATTCTCATACCCCGACGAGATGCAGGTATGGTGTTGGAGATGTACCACAATCAATCCGGTCACTTTGGGGTCCAAAAGACTGAGGCAAATATCCGCCAGCGGTTTTACTGGGTGGGCATGCGAGAAGACATGGAGAAGTGGTGTCGAGAGTGTGTAGCCTGTACCTTGAAACGAGGTGAACACCATGATCAGAGGGCACCACTGAGACCCATTGTAAGTACTCGTCCTCTTGAACTTGTCGCCATCGACCATGTGAAGCTGGAACCTAGTCGCTCAGGGTATGTGTACGCTATGACTATTATTGACCATTTCACTAAGTTTGTTGTAGCGGTGCCTGTGAGAGACCAGACGGCCAAGACTACAGCCGAACTGTTCTGGAAACACTTCCTCCTGCCCTACGGTTGTCCAGAAAAGATCCTCACCGATCAAGGTCCTGCTTTTGAGTCCCATCTGTTCCATGAACTGTGCCGCCTGCACAACTGTAAGAAGATCCGGACGACGGCCTACCATCCGCAAGGTAATGGATTGTGTGAAAAAATGAATCAGACCTTGATAGAGATGCTGAGGACCGTGCCTCCTGAAACCAGGGGAGATTGGCCTAATCTGTTGCCACAGCTCATGTTCACATACAATCATACCATACACTGTTCCACCGGGTATACCCCCTTCTATTTGATGTTTGGGCGCCAAGGGTTATTGCCTGCTGACCACTCCTTGGACGTACTCGTACCTGATTGCATCAACCCATTACCTAATACCGACTGGGTTGCTGAACACCAAAGGCGATTGAATACGGCCCAAGCTATTGTTCAGGAACGTATGGACTATGCTAGAGACCGGCAGCAGAGAGACTATGACCAAGCAGCCCATGCAGAACCCTTGACAATAGGGGCTGTGGTATGGTTAAAAAATAACCGCCGCACCAGTAAACTGGACAGTAAATGGGAACAAAGTCCCTATGTTGTCACTGCAATCCCAAATGTTGGAACTCACACTTATGAGATCACCCGGGAAGGCAGGGGATCCCAAATTGTACACCGAAACCGGTTAAAGCTCTGCCTGACACCAGAACCCAGTGCCGAGAGTTCTATCTCTGAACCCCCTGTGTCAGAGTCATCAATACGGCCCGAGGATCCTATGCAGGCTGTCCGTGATCTAAGGTATGACGCTGATCCCATGCATTGGCTTCTGACACCATGGTTGAACTTGTTGGTGCCCGCTCCGGCACCTACTGTACCTTCACTTCCAGAAGAGCCGGTTCAAGATGCCCCGGATCCAGCTCCCCCTCTAGTGGATCCTGTTGTTCCTGTTGTTCCTGTTGTTCCAGTTGTTCCTGACCAAGGTCTCACGGATGGAGATCCTCCTGTTGCTCCTCTCTCTTCTACCTCGTTGCTAAGGGAAGAGGAGACCCCTGTGTTGAGAAGGTCCACCCGGATAACCAGGGGACGTCCGCCAGTCCATTTAGGAGACTTTGACTATGCTGGTGGTGTCTCCCCCCGAACAGTTGTTAATAGAAATAGCCTGCTTGACGTTTGTACGCAAGAATGGACTCCTCCACGTGAGCCCTTGCCTGTTCTATACCCACGGGGAAACCCTGTGTAGTTCCTTATTATACTTCAGTCAAGAAAAAAATAGACTAACCTGGTTCACCTTAAGTCCGCTGTGCCAGGTCAGCGGCCGTGTCTAAGAAGAAAGAAGACGCCCCTTTTTCTTGCGTCATTTATTGCAAATGTTATATTTTTGTGTGAAATAGTTGTTTATTATATTTATAATGCAATGTTTAAATTATGCAGCAGCTTATGTTGGTTCAGGCATGTGTGTGAGTACGAGGCCTTACTCACGTTAAAGTCTGGGGGTGTGCAGCATACGGGTAGGCTACCCGACACTGCTAGATTTGAGTGTGTAGTTCCCTTTAAGCCAGTCAGGCCGGTTACCGGCAATCCTTATAACAGCCAGCAGAGGGAGCCCCCAGTTCAGTATAAATAGGCTAGGGCCTAGCTCAGAAGGGTAGAAGTTTCCAGACTCAGTACAGAGAGGGTTCCCCTCCTGAGTCCTTATGCATAGAAGTCAGAAGGGCATAGCTAAACAGCCTGAAGACAAAGAATACCACAGAGGCCGATCAGATAAAGCAAGAGGTACTCAAGACAACAGAGGAGGTACTATATAAAGACAGCTTCAAGGGTACGCCAGCTATAAGGCATTAGACCTTGGAGAGAAAGTCACATGTAGCAGGACCAGTCAGGAATAGTGTGCAAACCGCCTGTACTGCATCTCCTGTAATCAACACTCTGTATAATGCCTTGCTAAGACCGGCCATTCTGTACTCCCAAGAACCAGCTGTATCCACTGATATTCAGTAAAAGTTCCAGTTTTTGTTGGCTATCCTATGCTTGCTTCATTCTTCTACAATACCATACACGGCGTGTCACCGTTTAATTGACACTGGCGTCACGAACTGTTAAATACCTGCCTGTTCCAGTATTTGCCCCAATTGAAGACGACAGTGGATCCCAGGTTAGTGGTCAATCTGCACTACAAAGCCCAGCATACACTACTGACCCCCTGGGACACTGCACACCTTGCCACAGATGGCGTTGCGCAGTGCACACCTGATTTTTTTCCCCCCACTTGGTTGTGCAGGGAAGGAAAAGTAGTGGCGGCTGGGCACGACGTACTGTGGGACAGCCACCGCCATAAGGCCTTTAACACTCTCCGTCTCCACCAGACCGAATGGCAGCATTTCAAAAGCCAGTAATTTAGAAATGCTGGCATTCAGGGCTAGGGATCGCGGGTGGCTAGGGGGTACTTCCTCTTCCTCTCCAGTGTTTGGGAGAAGGAGAGCTGAACGCTTCCGTGGGACATTGTGGAGATGCTTGGTGACCCGGGTGGTGGTGTTGCTGGCAGATCCTCTGTTTGCGGGGTGGCAGGTGGCACTGTCACTCCCGAGGAGGATGAAGAGGCCGAGACTGCAGCAGAAGAGGAAGCAGGGGGAGCCAGAGACCTTTCTTGGTTTTTGAGGTGTCTACTCCACTGCAGCTCGTGCTTTGCACTTAGGTGCCTGGTCATGCAGGTTGTGCTCAGGTTGAGAACGTTTATGCCACGCCAGGGAACTCCTTGGAGCTGGCTTTGGTGTGCTCGGTCCCTTGCTGCGGTGGGCAGTAGCAGGTGTACTGTCTAGGGGACGGCCGCTCTGCTTTTGCACCCTGCTCCCTCTTCTGCTGTGCTGGTGGCTCTGTGCGACCACCGTCTCTACCTCCGAACTACATAGGTCACTCGCATGACCTTGATTCCATGTGGGGTCGAGGACCTCATCGTCCTCCACATCATCTTCCACCCAGTCTTCACCCCTGCCCTCGTTGTCGGTCTGCACACTGCAGAAAGCCCCAGCAGTTGGCACCTGTGTTTCGTCATCATCCGAGACGTGCTGCGATGGTCCTCCCATGTACTCATCTTGAAAGATAAGTGGTTGGGCATCGGTGCCCTCAATCTCTTCCACTTCTGGGGCAGGGCTAGGAGGATGGCCCTGGGAAACCCTGCTAACAGAGTCATCAAAAAGCAGAGGAGACTGCTGCATGACTTGGGGCTCAGACTGCTTGGCTGATGTGCAAGGGGGTGAGGTGAAAGACTGATGGACATCGGCTGCAGGTGCCAACTGTGGTCTTTCAGCAGGAGACTGGGTGGGAGACCATGTGAAGGAACTGGAGCCACTGTCAGCAGCCCAATCTACTATCACCTGTACTTGTTCTGGCCTCACCATTCGTAGAGCCGCATTAGAACAGAGGATTTTGAGAGATTTAGGCCCCTGTCACCCAGGCACAGCAGGGGTTAATACACGGCAAAAGGGGGTTCATGTCACCCAGCAATAGAACAGAGGATTTTGAGAGATTTAGGCCCCTGTCACCCAGGCACAGCAGGGGTTAATACACGGCAAAAGGGGGTTCATGTCACCCAGCAATAGAACAGAGGATTTTGAGAGATTTAGGCCCCTGTCACCCAGGCACAGCAGGGGTTAATACACGGCAAAAGGGGGGACATGTCACCCAGCAATAGAACAGAGGATTTTGAGAGATTTAGGCCCCTGTCACCCAGGCACAGCAGGGGTTAGTACACGGCAAAAGGGGGTTCATGTCACCCAGCAATAGAACAGAGGATTTTGAGAGATTTAGGCCCATGTCACCCAGGCACAGCAGGGGTTAATACACGGCAAAAGGGGGTTCATGTCACCCAGCAATAGAACAGAGGATTTTGAGAGATTTAGGCCCCTGTCACCCTACTCCCGTCTCAGACGCGTCCACCTCGAGGACAAAGGGCAACCCATGGTTGGGATGCGACAGAATCGGAGCCGACACAAAGGCGGACTTTAGAGCCTCAAAAGCTCGGATGGCCTCGAGCGGCCAGACCTGGAAATTACTGCCCTTCCTGGTCAGATCCGTGAGAGGCTTGGCTAGCATAGCAAAGTCCCTGATGAACTTCCGATAATAATTGGTGAAGCCCAAAAAGCGCTGCAGGGCACGGAGACCACTGGGCTGGGGCCACTGTAAGACAGCCGAAACCTTCTCAGGATCCATGGAGAACCCCTCAGCGGAAATGATGTAACCTAAGAAGGTTACCTGGGATCGGTGAAATTCGCATTTCTCAAGCTTACCGAACAGCCTGTTCTCTCGTAACCGTTGCAACACTCGTCTGACATCCATAATGTGGGCCTCCATGGATTCGGAATATACCAAGATGTCATCCAAATAGACCACCACACACTGCTGCAACAGGTCACGGAAAACATCGTTGATGAATTCCTGGAAGACTGCGGGCGCATTGCACAACCCAAAGGGCATAACCAAGGATTCATAATGACCGGTCCTGGTGTTAAACGCGGTCTTCCACTCATCGCCGGCCTTGATCCTTACCAGGTTATATGCCGCCCTCAGGTCGAGTTTGGTAAAGACCGTGGCCCCTTTGAGGCAATCGAACAGCTCGGAAATCAAGGGTATCGGGTAAGCGTTCTTGATCGTGATGCGATTGAGACCCCTGTAATCGATGCAAGGCCTCAACTCACCGCCCTTCTTTTTCACAAAGAAAAATCCAGCCCCTGCCGGGGACGAGGATTTGCGAATGTGTCCGCGTGAAAGCGCCTCCCTCACGTACTCCTCCATGGCCTCATTCTCCGCTACCGACAGTGGATAGACTTTGCCACGAGGAGGAACGGCACCAGATTGTAACTCTATGGCACAATCGTATGGGCGGTGCAGAGGTAGGGCAACCGCGCGCACTTTATCGAATACATCCCGGTACTCTTCGTATTCAGGAGGCAACAGAGAGTCCGAGGAAGTACACAGCAACTTGACAGGCCCATGGATGCAACTAGCCCCACACTGCGGTGACCACGACAGGATCTCGGCCGATCTCCAATCGAAAGTCGGATTATGCTTCTGGAGCCAGGGGTACCCCAAGACCACCGAGTAGTGTGGAGACGAAATCACCTGGAGACAGACCGACTCTCTGTGAACGGCACCAATGGCTATCCCCACTGGAAGGGTCTCATGAGTCACGTGTGACGGCAGAAGGGGTCTGCCGTCTATCGCCTCAAGAGCCAGTGGGGAACCTCGAGGCTGCAGAGGAATGGAATTGGCGGCAGCGAACACACTATCAATGAACAAACCACCAGCAACAGAGTCCACCAACGCCTGGGTCGTCACCGAGCCCCCGACCCAGGAGAGGACAACAGTGATCAGTGGTTTGTCAACACGGGAAACCGGGGACGAGGAGACTCCACCCAAGATCTGCCCCCGACAGGATCTCAGGTGCGAGCGTTTCCCGGACGGTTCGGACATGCCAACCGAAAATGCCCACCGAGACCACAGTACATGCATCGGCCCTCGCGTCTCCGGAGTACCCTCTCCCCCTCGGACAGGCGAGCAAACCCCAGCTGCATGGGTTCACCCCCAGACAAGTCATCCCCAGGAGGCGTGGGAGGAGAGGGAGGCACGGGTGGGACAGCAAACGTAGGCGCCAATCTGTTAGAAGACCTCCGCAGGCTCTCCTTAAAGGAAGGTCTCTCCCTGAGTCTGGTGTCAATCAAAATCAGGAAAGAAATAAGAGACTCGAGCTCCACTGGTAGGTCCTTAGCTGCAACCTCATCCTTCAAGGCATCCGAGAGACCATGAGAGAAAGCAGCGACCAGAGCCTCATTATTCCAGCCCACCTCTGCTGCCAGGGTACGAAACTCAATGGCGTATTCAGCTACGGATCGTGAACCCTGTCTGATGGACATAAGGAGCTTCGCAGCAGAGGCAGCACGAGCCGGCACATCGAATACCTTCCGAAGAGAAGCAACAAAACCGGAAAACTCGGCAACCACCGGATTGTTGTTCTCCCATAAAGGGCTGGCCCAGGCCAAGGCCTTGTCCGAGAGCAGCGAGATCAAGAAGCCCACCTTTGATCTCTCAGTAGGAAAGGCATGTGGCAGCAACTCGAAATAAATGCCCACCTGGTTAAGGAAACCTCGGCACTGAGTTGGCTCTCCCCCAAAGCGCTGTGGAAGGGGGGCAGAACCGGTCATACCCCGAGACACCGCAGGCGCAGCAACAGGTGTCGGGGTAGACTCTGGCGCAACAACCGGAGCGGCAGTAGGAGCGGGCCCAGGAGCGACAACTGACCCATCGGCAACGGAAGCGAAATGAGCCGTGCGTTCAAGCAGGGTTTGCAACGCCACAGCGAACCGACCCAACAGGTGATCCTGCTGATCAAGTCTGGCAACCAGCGTAGGTAGCGAGGATGGCCATGTACCGTCAGAATTCATGGCTTGGTCCTAATGTCATGGAACCATGAACCAGACGTACAACAAGAGATAAGTGGAAATAAGAAGGCTTTATTGAAAATCAAGCTGTAGCAAAAGTCCAAACGGATGGCTAAACCGAAGCAGGGTCTTGCGAAGCCAGAAGTCGGGAACCAGAAGGGTAGTCAGACGAAGCCAGGATCAGGAACCACGGGGTAGTCAGACGAGGCCAGGATCAGGAACCAGAAGCAGCAGCAGTCTTAGGAGCATGTGAACACAGGAGGACCAAGCAAGGAACTGAAGCCACAGACCTTCTATATATATGAGCTAGGCATCCAGCTCCTCCCAGTGGGAAGGAGAAGCCGCAGGGTGGGAGGCTACAAGAAACCCAGAAACCAAGATGGCCGCCAGCACATGTCAAACGAAGGAGAACAGTGAGAAGGTAAGACCATGACAGTCACGGACACCCCAAAATTCGGTACGAACCCAACTATACAGTTCGGGTTCGCTCATCTCTATTATTGACAAGTAATTCCGGACACTATTTCAATTAGTTAAGGTGGATACAGCGGCGGACACTACCTTTTGTGCTACGTATTGAGATATTGATCACTAGTTACGATTTTACACCGGACAGTCAGCGCGGTCTATTCATTATACTGTATCATGGAGAAGATACTCTTGTTCAGGGACCATTCTCCTGGAACCGGCAGGCCCGACTCAGGCGATCTGCCACCACATTGAGATCTCCTTTGATATGGACTGCCATTAGGTGGGATAGGTTGCTCTCTGCCCAAGAGAGAATAGAACCCACCTCCCTCAGGAGGGTTTGGGATTTCGTCCCCCCCTGTCTGTTCAGGTAAGCGACCACAGTTGTGTTGTCTGTCCGGACTCTCACCGCCTAACCGCGGATGAGAGGAGCAAAATGAAGGAGGGCTAGTTTCTACCGCTCTCAGCTCTCTCCAGCTGGATGAGAGGATTTTCTCCTGGGGATTCCAAGTACCTCGTACTGGGTTGTCCTCCAGATGGGCTCCCCAGCCCAGCAGGGAAGCGTCCGTGGTCAACGTGATCGAACGAGGTTGAACCAGAGACCTCCCATCTTTTAGGTTCTTCCACCACTTGAGCGAAGAACGGACTTCTACCGACAGGGACTGCATTCTGTCTAGGTCTTTGGGCTTGCGACTTCAAGCTGCTAAGACCTCCTCCTGAAGTGGGCGTAGGTGCCATAAGGCCCAAGGAACTGCATCCGCAGATGCTAACATGTGGCCTAACATCCTCATAAGAACCCTTATGGAGACTCGTCTGGGTGGTATAGGAGACTGTGCGGCTTTTATTACTCTGTCCCTCCTCTGTGGGGACAGGTACAGGGTCATCAGTTGTGAATCGATCACAAACCCCAAGAACGTTCTCGTGGTTGACGGGACTAAGTGCGACTTGTCCCAATTTATCAGCCAACCCAAACCCTGGAGAATCTGGAGAGCTTGTTGAAGCTGACTCTGCAGGACGTCTGCGTTTGCGGCTTTTAAAAGCCAATCGTCCAAGTACGGTACGACCTCTAGCCCAAGAAGTCTTAAATGGGCAACCACAGGAGCCACTACCTTTGTGAAGGTGTGCGGAGCTGAGGATATGCCGAAGGGCAATACCGCAAACTGGTAGTGCTTCACTACCCCTTGCAAGGCCACAGCAACTCTGAGCTATTTCCTGTGTGCTGGGTAGATGGGAACATGACGGTAAGCATCCTTCAGGTCTATAGTTACCATCATATCTCCTGGGTTCAGGATGTTTAAAACAGAGCGAATGGTTTCCATCCGGAAACGCTTCTTCCTGATGTAACGATTTAAAGGGTTTCTACCACCAGATGTGGTCCTATTTAGCTGACTGACACTAGCGATGTCCATCACAGTGTTCTTACTTATCATCTGTCTGCTGCCGTTCACCTTAAAAACGTACTTTTATAGATATGCTAATGAGCCCCTAGGTGCTATGTGGGCGTCATTAGCACCTAGAGGGCTCCGTCCACCAACCATTTCAGCCGCCCATCGTGTCCCTCCAGCCCGCCCCGCTCCTGTTGATTGACTTAAAAACTTCTCAGTATCTCGTACCAATTCCTGCGCCGTGCGCTTCTGTATTCGGCGCAGGCGCAGTGAGTGAATGCCGCGCTCCTGGTGCCGGCTTCCTCACTGTAACGTAGTTGGCGCAGGCGCAGTGAGGAAGCCGGCGCCGGGAGAATACAGAAGCGCACGGCGCAGGCGCGGGAATTGGTACGAGATACTGAGAAGTTTCAAGTCAATCAACAGGAGCGGGGCGGGCTGGAGGGACGCGATGGGCGGCTGAAATGGTTAGTGGACGGAGCCCTCTAGGTGCTAATGACGCCCACATAGCACCTAGGGGCTCATTAGCATATCTATAAAAGTACGTTTTTAACCACTTCAGCCCCGCTAGCTGAAACCCCCTTCATGACCAGAGCACTTTTTACACTTCGGCACTACACTACTTTCACCGTTTATCGCTCGGTCATGCAACTTACCACCCAAATGAATTTTACCTCCTTTTCTTCTCACTAATGGAGCTTTCATTTGGTGGTATTTTATTGCTGCTGACATTTTAACTTTTTTTGTTATTAATCGAAATGTAACGATTTTTTTGCGAAAAAATGACATTTTTCACTTTCAGCTGTAAAATTTTGCAAAAAAAACGACATCCATATATAAATTTTTCGCTAAATTTATAGTTCTACATGTCTTTGATAAAAAAAAAATGTTTGGGCAAAAAAAAATGGTTTGGGTAAAAGTTATAGCGTTTACACACTATGGTACAAAAATGTGAATTTCCGCTTTTTGAAACGGCTCTGATTTTCTGAGCACCTGTCATGATTCCTGAGGATCTACAATGCCCAGACAGTAGAAAAACCCCACAAATGACCCCATTTCGGAAAGTAGACACCCTAAGGTATTCGCTGATGGGCATAGTGAGTTCATAGAACTTTTTATTTTTTGTCACAAGTTAGCGGAAAATGATGATGATTTTTTCTTTTCTTTTTTTTCTTACAAAGTCTCATATTCCACTAACTTGCGACAAAAAATAAAAAATTCTAGGAACTCGCCGTGCCCCTCACAGAATACCTTGGGGTGTCTTCTTTCCAAAATGGGGTCACTTGTGGCGTAGTTATACTGCCCTGGCAATTTAGGGGCCCAAATGTGTGAGAAGAACCTTGCAATCAAAATGTGTAAAAAATGACCGGTGAAATCCGAAAGGTGCACTTTGGAATATGTGCCCCTTTGCCCACCTTGGCAGCAAAAAAGTGTGACACATCTGGTATCGCCGTACTCAGGAGAAGTTGGGGAATGTGTTTTGGGGTGTCATTTTACATATACCCATGCTGGGTGAGAGAAATATCTTGGCAAAAGACAACTTTGCCCATTTTTTTTATACAAAGTTGGCATTTGACCAAGATATTTTTCTCACCCAGCATGGGTATATGTAAAATGACACCCCAAAACACATTCCCCAACTTCTCCTGAGTACGGCGATACCATATGTGTGACACTTTTTTGCAGCCTAGATGCGCAAAGGTGCCCAAATTCCTTTTAGGAGGGCATTTTTAGACATTTGGATCCCAGACTTCTTACACATTTGGGCCCCTAAAAAGCCAGGGCAGTATAAATACCCCACATGTGACCCCACTTTGGAAAGAAGACACCCCAAGGTATTCCGTGAGGGGCATGGCGAGTTCCTAGAATTTTTTATTTTTTGTCGCAAGTTAGTGGAATATGAGACTTTGTATGGAAAAAAGAAAAAAAAAGAAAAATCATCATTTTCCGCTAACTTGTGACAAAAAATAAAAAATTCTAGGAACTCGCCGTGCCCCTCACGGAATACCTTGGGGTGTCTTCTTTCCAAAATGGGGTCACTTGTGGCGTAGTTATACTGCCCTGGCAATTTAGGGGCCCAAATGTGTGAGAAGAACCTTGCAATCAAAATGTGTAAAAAATGGCCTGCAAAATCCAAAAGGTGCACTTTGGAATATGTGCCCCTTTGCCCACCTTGGCAGCAAAAAAGTGTGACACATCTGGTATCGCCGTACTCAGGAGAAGTTGGGGAATGTGTTTTGGGGGGTCATTTTACATATACCCATGCTGGGTGAGAGAAATATCTTGGCAAAAGACAACTTTTCCCATTTTTTTATACAAAGTTGGCATTTGACCAAGATATTTCTCTCACCCAGCATGGGTATATGTAAAATGACACCCCAAAACACATTCCCCAACTTCTCCTGAGTACGGCGATACCACATATGTGACACTTTTTTGCAGCCTAGATGCGCAAAGGGGCCCAAATTCCTTTTAGGAGGGCATTTTTAGACATTTGGATCCCAGACTTCTTCTCACACTTTCGGGCCCCTAAAAAGCCAGGGCAGTATAAATACCCCACATGTGACCCCACTTTGGAAAGAAGACACCCCAAGGTATCCAATGAGGGGCCTGGCGAGTTCCTAGAATTATTTTATTTTTTTGCATAAGTTAGCGGATATTGATTTTTTTTTGTTTTTTTCTCACAAAGTCTCACTTTCCGCTAACTTAGGACAAAAATTTCAATCTTTCATGGACTCAATATTCCCCTCACGGAATACCTTGGGGTGTCTTCTTTCCGAAATGGGGTCACATGTGGGGTATTTATACTGCCCTGGCTTTTTAGGGGCCCTAAAGCGTGAGAAGTCTGGAATATAAATGTCTAAAAATGTTTACGCATTTGGATTCCGTGAGGGGTACGGCGAGTTCATGGGAGATTTTATTTTTTGACACAAGTTAGTGGAATATGAGACTTTGTAAGAAAAAACAAACAAAAAATTTCCGCTAACTTGTGCCAAAAAAAATGTCTGAATGGAGCCTTACAGGGGGTGATCAATGACAGGGGGGTGATCAATGACAGGGGGGTGATCAATCATATAGACTCCCTGATCACCCCCTGTCATTGATAACCCCCCTGTAAGGTTCCATTCAGACATCCGCATGATTTTTTACGGATCCATGGATACATGGATCGGATCCACAAAACACATGCGGACGTCTGAATGGAGCCTTACAGGGGGGTGATCAATGACAGGGGGGTGATCAGGGAGTGTATATGGGTGATCACCCGCCTGTCATTGATCACCCCCTGTAAGGCTCCATTCAGACGTCCGCATGTGTTTTGCGGATCCGATCCATGTATCCATGGATCCGTAAAAATCATGCGGACGTCTGAATGGAGCCTTACAGGGGGGTGATCAATGACAGGGGGTGATCAATGACAGGGGGTGATCAGGGAGTGTATATGGGTGATCACCCGCCTGTCATTGATCACCCCCCTGTAAGGCTCCATTCAGACGTTCGCATGATTTTTACGGATCCATGGATACATGGATCGGATCCACAAAACACATGCGGACGTCTGAATGGAGCCTTACAGGGGGGTTATCAATGACAGGGGGGTGATCAGGGAGTGTATATGGGTGATCACCCGCCTGTCATTGATCACCCCCTGTAAGGCTCCATTCAGACGTCCGCATGTGTTTTGCGGATCCGATCCATGTATCCATGGATCCGTAAAAATCATGCGGACGTCTGAATGGAGCCTTACAGGGGGGGTGATCAGTGACAGGGCGGTGATCAATGACAGGGGGTGATCAGGGAGTGTATATGGGTGATCACCCGCCTGTCATTGATCACCCCCCTGTAAGGCTCCATTCAGACGTCTGTATGATTTTTGCGGATCCGATCCATGTATCCGTGGATCCGTAAAAATCATACGGACGTCTGAACGGAGCCTGACAGGGGGGTGATCAATGACAGGGCGGTGATCAATGACAGGGGGGTGATCAGGGAGTTTATATGGGGTGATCATGGGTGATCAGGGGTTTATAAGGGGTTAATAAGTGACGGGGGGGGGGGTGTGTGTAGTGTAGTGTTTGGTGCGACTGTACTGACCTACCTGAGTCCTCTGGTGGTCGATCCTAGCAAAAGGGACCACCAGAGGACCAGGTAGGAGGTATATTAGACGCTGTTATGAAAACAGCGTCTAATATACCTGTTAGGGGTTAAAAAATTCGGATCTCCAGCCTGCCAGCGAGCGATCGCCGCTGGCAGGCTGGAGATCCACTCGCTTACCTTCCGTTCCTGTGAGCGCGCGCGCCTTCACAGGAAATCTCGCGTCTCGCAAGATGACGCGTATATGCGTCCAGGAGGAGTAAAGCAACCACCTCCCGGACGCATATCTGCGTACAGCGGTCGGGAGGTGGTTAAAGACTCGTCCACTTTAAAGGCCCTTGGCCCCCTAGAGGTGGACTGTGGAGCTTCCCCTTGCTCAACATCATGGTCCCTCGACCTGATGGAGCGCAACAGTCTTTGGGTTTTTTCGGCCGGAAAGAGGAAGGCCGAACTCTCTTCCTCAGAGGAAGAATTATCCTCAATGGAGATGACGTCTTCAGACATGGGTGCAGGACCAGGAGAAGCCTGTCTGGGCCTCTTGTTAGAGACTGCTCCCTTAATCTCGGCAATGGACGTATCCATGAACTGCTTCATCCAGGAAAACATCTCCACCACCGTTGGTTCTGGGTCCGTTGGTCTGGGTCGGCAGCCTGGGCATCGGTGGAATTCGTACGAATCCGGCAACGGGGTGCTGCAGCTGGAGCAGGCGAGATGTTTCTGCTTCTGAGTGGATTTGCCTAAGAAACAGACAACAGGATAAGAATTTGGACCCAAGAATGGCTCTAAAAAGAGAGCAGTACCTTACCATGAGGTGGCAATGCCATCTTAGAAAGAAAAAGCAAGGTGACTTGAAGGAACTTCCTGAGCGCAGGAGCAGCCAAACAGCAGATGTCAGTTGAACTCAGAAAACTGAGAGCAACACTGACCTGCCTCACACAGGTGCCTTAAATAGTGCAAGGGGGAGGAGCAAAGCCACTCTCCCTCCCTGGGGGTGGGTCTCCAGACTTAAAGGGTTTCTACCACTTGCAGATCACATATTTGGTGATCAGACACTAGCGATCCGCTAGTGTCTGATGTAGCTTACAAGCTAATTATTACCTTAATCCGTTCGGCCCATACCTCAAAAAAAGCACTTATATCTTTATGCAAATGAGCCTCTAGGTGCTATGCAGGCGTTTTTCCAGCACCTAGAGGCTCCGTCTACCTTGCAGTTTGCCGCCCATCGCCTCGCTCCAGCACGCCCATCTCTTACCGTATTCGATCCTCCCCCTGCTTCAGCCTTCAGAAATCCCGCGCCTGCGCCGTTCGTCGCGGCATTCGGAGGCATTCGGCGCAGGCGCAGTCAATGTCTGACCGCTCCGTGCTCAGACATTTCCACTGCGCCTGCGCCGATGTCATCGGCGCAGGCGCAGTGGAAATGTCTGAGCACGGAGCGGTCAGACATTGACTGCGCCTGCGCCGAATGCCGCGACGAACGGCGCAGGCACGAGATTTCGGAAGGCAGAAGCAGGGGGAGGATCGAATAGAGTTGAAGATGGGCGTGCTGGAGCGAGGCGATGGGCGGCAAACTGCAAGGTAGACGGAGCCTCTAGGTGCTGGAAAAACGCCTGCATAGCACCTAGAGGCTCATTTGCATAAAGATATAAGTGCTTTTTTTGAGGTATGGGCCGAACGGATTAAGGTAATAATTAGCTTGTAAGCTACATCAGACACTAGCGGATCGCTAGTGTCTGATCACCAAATATGTGATCTGCAAGTGGTAGAAACCCTTTAAAATCGCAACCTTAATTAAAATAATATAATTTCTCCATGTCCCCCAGTTAGGCCCCCTTGTCCTACCTGAGGGCACGGACCTATGAAGACTTTATACAAGAGAAGCGCTGAAGACAGCGCTGGAGGACGGAGCCGGGGACCGGAATTGACGTCAATGACGCACTTCCGGTTCTTGCGAGACGACGGAGGAGAGCGGAAGCGACTGCTTCTGAAGATCCACAGCGGCGGTAAGAAAGCATGGCACTGTGACTGGAATATAATCCAACGATGCCTGGAAGAGTAGATGGGCCCAGAAGTCATCCACCTGAGGCAGGAGAGGGCAGGACACCGCTCCTAGAAGATAAGAGAAGGCAGAATTAAACATTATAATATTATAATACTACAAGTATAACAATGGGAGACTCCAGTAAGGAGTCTAGCCTGTCCTGGAGTCCACAGGACAATAAAAAAGCAACCCCGTCCAGTTAGGGGACGGGTTATATGGGGTAAGGGCTTAATTAGTTATTTACTAATTAGGATACTTAGGCAGAAATTTTTTGTTCAATAAAAATTCCGCCTGTCCTGACCAGCTTCACAGGGGCAAATACCCCACTTGGGCTGCTGTAAGGACGAAAGGGAACAATGGATGGAGCACACGGTGAGAACAATGGATGGAGCGCACGGTGAGAACAATGGATGGAGCACACGGTGAGTACAATGGATGGAGCACACGTGAGTACAATGGATGGAGCACACGGTGAGAACAATGGATGGAGCACACGGTGAGAACAATGGATGGAGCACACGGTGAGTACAATGGATGGAGCACACGGTGAGTACAATGGATGGAGCACACGGTGAGTACAATGGATGGAGCACACGGTGAGAACAATGGATGGAGCACACGGTGAGAACAATGGATGGAGCGCACGGTGAGAACAATGGATGGAGCACACGGTGAGTACAATGGATGGCGCACACGGAGAGAACAATGGATGGAGCACACGGAGAGAACAATGGATGGAGCACACGGTGAGAACAATGGATGGAGCGCACGGTGAGTACAATGGATGGAGCACACGGTGAGAACAATGGATGGAGCACACGGTGAGAACAATGGATGGAGCGCACGGTGAGAACAATGGATGGAGCACACGGTGAGAACAATGGATGGAGCACACGGTGAGTACAATGGATGGAGCACACGGAGAGAACAATGGATGGAGCACACGGTGAGAACAATGGATGGAGCACACGGTGAGAACAATGGATGGAGCACACGGTGAGTACAATGGATGGAGCACACGGTGAGTACAATGGATGGAGCACACGGTGAGAACAATGGATGGAGCGCACGGTGAGAACAATGGATGGAGCGCACGGTGAGAACAATGGATGGAGCACACGGTGAGAACAATGGATGGCGGCCATTTTTAACTCACAGACACGGTTCGGACTTTTCTACACGGTGCCATCTCGCCGGTATTTGGTGCACAGAGACATCGGGCAGTAGTTGTAAACTATAGAACAGGGGACACATTATACAGTGATTATGTTAGATATAGCCTGTATATGTTCTGCAGAATCTGCATTACACTGTATCTTCCAGACTACTGAACGGATCTGGGGGAAGTTTGGACATGTGGTCACCCAGATCCCCCGGTTCCCGAGGATATGTTTTGGGGTTATTGCATGTTTTGGGGTTCCTGTGATGTTTTATAAAACTGTCTTTCTCTGCCTGTGATAATTATATTATCTGGACCTAATGAATTATTAGGGGGGGTCCGTCCAAGATCATGTGTGTGATGGAGGAGGGGGTGAGGGCACTGGGGCAGCTGGGCAGGCTTCCAGACCACCACAGACCACAAGTTACCTCCACAAATTATTTTTTCCAGTCCAGATTTGATTAGTTTACCACCAGGGCCAGGCAGTCCGCCCCAGGCTCCCACTCCCAGCCACTAGCCAGAGGCCAGACAGACCAGTCAGACGAGACCAGTGACCACAGACCGCACTGCAAGAACAGAAGTTCAAGTTCCCGCCGCGCTAATCTGAATGCCGGCGGCGTCCCGGCGTGGGGCAGCAGCAGGCAGCGACAGGCACAGCGTCTGACGTCACCTGCAGCTACGTTCCTCTGCGCAGCGGCTCCAAAGCCTTTTAAAGGGGAATGCAGCCGGAATACCGTCCGCAGGTTAGGTTGTAGTAACACAGCAATGCGGCGGCCGAATCAGCGGAGCGGAGCGGGGGGGGGGGGGGGGTCGGGCAACGGGGCCAGGAACAATCAATTGCCCCCCTGCAGACACAAAAAAATAAAAGTATTAAATTGGAAATGGCCTGGCCCCCCCCAGGGTCCGGGCCCCTTACTGGTATCGGCTGTACCCCCCTGATGGCGGCCCTGCCCTCCGGCATGCCACAGTCCAGGTGCTAGTCCCTTGAAACAACTTTTCCATCACTATTGTGGCCAGAAAGAGTCCCTGTGGGTTTTAAAATTCACCTGCCTATTGAAGTCAATGGCGGTTCGCCCGTTCGCAAATGGAAAATGTTATGTTCGCGACATCTCTACAGACAAGCGCAGCCGCCTGTCCACAGCCAATGTGGACAAGCTCACGGTCATTAACATGACCCAGGCCTGGATCCCTCAGGACCAAGTCTGTCACCGCCTGCTGGGTCAGGTTCTGCTGGAGGTCCTGCTGCTGGAGCCGGGTGGTGTCTTCAGAGGGAGGCTGAAGAAAGCTGCTCATTATAGACGGAAGTTGTTGCATATGGAGCTGGTGATGCTTCTACCTCCCCTCCCCCCCCTCCCCCAGTATGACCTTAATGAGGACCGGCTGGTAATATGGAGGCTGTACTATAGTGTGAAGGCTGAAATCTGTAGGCTGTAATGTAATGTGGAGGCTGTAATATAATATGGAGGCCGTAATATAAAGTAAAGGCTGTAATGTATTGTGGAGGCTGTATTATAATGTGGAGGCTGCAATATAATGAGGACGCTGTGATATAATGTGGAGGCTGTAATATAATATGGATGCTGTAATGTAATGTGGAGGCTGTAATGTAGAGGCTGGTAATATCATGTGGAGGCTGGTAATATCATGTGGAGGCTGGTAATATCATGTGGAGGCTGTAATATCATGTGGAGGCTGTAATATCATGTGGAGGCTGTAATATCATGTGGAGGCTGTAATATCATGTGGAGGCTGGTAATATCATGTGGAGGCTGGTATTATCATGTGGAGGCTGGTAATATCATGTGGAGGCTGGTAATATCATGTGGAGGCTGGTAATATCATGTGGAGGCTGTAATGTGGACGCTGTAATGTAATGTGGACGCTTGAAATGAAATATGGAGGCTGTAATATAATGTGGAGGCCGGTAATATAGAGGCTGTTATATAATGTAGAGTCTGTAATATAAAGGCTGTAATATCATGTAGAGGCTAGTAATATAATGTGGAGGCTGTAATATAATGTGCAGGCCGGTAATGTAATATGGAGGCTGTAATATAATTTGGAGTCTGTAATGTAATGCAGAGGCTGGTAATATGAAGGCTGTAATATAATGTTGAGGCTGTGATGTAATGTGGAGGCTGTTATGTAATGTAGAGGCTGTGATGTAATGTGGAGGCTGAAAATATGGAGGCTGTAACATAATGTTTATGCTGTGATGTAATGTAGATTATGGTAATATAATGTGGAGGCCGGTAATGTAACATGGAGGCTGTAATATAATATAGAGGCTGTGATATAATGTGGAGGCTGGTAGTATGGAGGCTGATAATATTACGTGGAGGCTGTGATGTAATGTAGAGGCTGGTAATATGGAGGCTGTAATATAATGTAAAGGCTGTAATGTAATGTGGAGGCTGTAATGTAATGTGGAGGCTGTAATGTAATGTAAAGGCTGTAATGTAATGTAAAGGCTGTAATGTAATGTGGACGCTTGAAATGAAATATGGAGGCTGTAATATAATGTAGAGGTTGTAATATAATGTGGAGGCCGGTAATATAGAGGCTGTTATATAATGTAGAGTCTGTAATATAAAGGCTGTAATATCATGTAGAGGCTAGTAATATAATGTGGAGGCTGTAATATAATGTGCAGGCCGGTAATGTAATATGGAGGCTGTAATATAATTTGGAGTCTGAAGAAAGCTGCTCATTATAGACGGTAGTTGTTGCATATGGAGCTGGTGATGCTTCTACCCCCCCCCCCCCCCCCCCCCCCCAGTATGACCTTAATGAGAACCGGCTGGTAATATGGAGGCCTTACTATAGTGTGAAGGATGAAATCTGTAGGCTGCAATATAATGTGGAGGCTGTAATATAATATGGAGGCTGTGATGTAATGTGGAGACTGGTAATATGGAGGCTGTAATATAATATGGAGGCTGTAATATAATGTGGAGGCTGTAATATAATGTGGAGGCTGTAATATACTATGGAGGCTGTAATATCATGTGGAGGCTGTAATATCATGTGGAGACTGGTAATTTGGAGGCTGTAATGTAATGTGGAGGCTGTAATATGGAGGCTGTAATGTAACGTGGAGGCTGTAATATCATGTGGAGACTGGTAATATGGAGGCTGTAATGTAATATGGAGGCTGTGATGTAATGTGGAGGCTGTAATATAATATGGAGGCTGTAATATAATGTGGAGGCTGTAATATACTATGGAGGCTGTAATATCATGTGGAGGCTGTAATATCATGTGGAGGCTGGTAATTTGGAGGCTGTAATGTAATGTGGAGGCTGTAATATAACGTGGAGGCTGTAATATCATGTGGAGACTGGTAATATGGAGGCTGTAATGTAATATGGAGGCTGTTATATAATGTGGAGACTGGTAATATGGAGGCTGTGATGTAATGTGGAGACTGTAATATAATGTGGAGACTGGTAATATGGAGGCTGTAATATAATATGGAGGCTGTAATATCATGTGGAGACTGGTAATATGGAGGCTGTAATATAATGTGGAGGCTGTAATGTAATGCAGAGGCTGGTAGTATGGAGGCTGGTAATATAATGTGTAGGCTGTAATATAATTTGGAGGCTGTAATGTAATGCAGAGGCTGGTAGTATGGAGGCTGGTAATATAATGTGTAGGCTGTAATATAATGTGGAGGCTGTAATGTAATGCAGAGGCTGGTAGTATGGAGGCTGGTAATATAATGTGTAGGCTGTAATGTAATGCAGAGGCTGGTAGTATGGAGGCTGGTAATATAATGTGGAGGCTGTAATGTAATGCAGAGGCTGGTAATATGGAGGCTGTAATATAATGTTGAGGTTGATAATATAATATAGAGGCTGTAATATAATGCGGAGGATATAATGTAATTTATAGGCTGGAAAATGAAAACCACCAGCACTTCTGAGCTCAGCCAATCAGAGCGGGAGGGCGGGGCCTGGAGTTCAGGAACAGCCCCGCCCCCAGCCTCTCCGTGCAGTTCTCCTCCAGGTCCGCCCATGCTCCATATAAAGGAGGGCTCTGGGCTGAGCAGTCACTGCTTTCTGCTCACACCTAGAAGATGTCTGGTCGCGGTAAAGGAGGGAAAGGGCTCGGGAAAGGCGGCGCCAAGCGGCACAGGAAGGTGCTCCGCGATAACATCCAGGGCATCACCAAGCCTGCCATCCGCCGTCTAGCTCGCAGGGGAGGCGTCAAGCGCATCTCCGGCCTCATCTATGAGGAGACCCGCGGGGTGCTGAAAGTCTTCCTGGAGAACGTCATCCGGGACGCCGTCACCTACACCGAGCACGCCAAGAGGAAGACCGTCACCGCCATGGACGTGGTCTACGCGCTCAAGCGCCAGGGCCGCACTCTCTACGGCTTCGGGGGTTAATGCTGCCTCCGTCCTCACAGCACAAAGGCTCTTCTCAGAGCCGCCCACATCTTCCCGGGGAGAAGCTACAATTCCTTCTGCGCTCAGCCACTGAGGGGTTAACACCGCCCGCATATCCGGGGACGGCGAGCGGACAATTGGCCGAGATCAGCGGCGCCCTGTGCTCAGTACAGCCGGAGGTCCACAATACAGAAAGCCCCAGTAATGTAAATCCCGAGCCCCGGGTGTTCTCCACCGCTCCTGTCCCCGCAGCTACAAGACGAGCTCTGCTCGGAGACTGAGGGGTTAATCCGAGCTGCAGAGACAATGACGCCAATGAGCGGCGCTGATACGGGTCACATGACCGGCTCCTCCTGTAGATTAGCAGCTCGGCGGGAAATTCAAATGAGCCAATGAGCGACGAGATGCTGAACACCCCCAGCAAATAGGAGCAGAGCTCTGGATCCCTCAGCCGTTATGTGCCCGTAGGAGCGGAGCCTCGTCCTCCACTGAGCGGCAGCAGAGCTCAGCCTCCCCTCAGGGAGGATGATAGGAGTAGTGAACGGACATGGAGCAGGATGAGGGGAGCTTGTATTGTAACTTCCACTAGCGGTACCGCATCTCATCTAGCTGACAGTGAGGAAACCGCAGCCACTGTGAGAACGGGGAGCAGCTCTGCTGGAGACAGGGTGGGGGCTCTGAGAAGAGCCTTTGGGTCCGGAGAGCGGGGGGCGCTCACTTGGCGCTGGTGTACTTGGTGACGGCCTTGGTGCCCTCGGAGACGGCGTGCTTGGCCAGCTCTCCGGGCAGCAGCAGGCGCACGGCGGTCTGGATCTCCCGGGAGGTGATGGTGGAGCGCTTGTTGTAGTGAGCCAGGCGGGAGGCTTCCCCTGCGATGCGCTCGAAGATGTCGTTGACGAAGGAGTTCATGATGCCCATGGCCTTGGAGGAGATGCCGGTGTCGGGGTGCACCTGCTTCAGCACCTTGTAGACGTAGATGGCATAGCTCTCCTTCCTGCTCTTCCTCCGCTTCTTGCCGTCCTTCTTCTGGACCTTGGTGACGGCTTTCTTGGAGCCCTTCTTGGGCGCTGGGGCGGACTTGGCTGGCTCGGGCATTCTGACTGAAGACACAATCTCGTCTGTTCTCCTCCTCCCACCGCAGCGGTATTTATACACGGGCCATGCAAATGAGCTGCTGCTGACTGCGCGCTGATCTACTGGACGAGAGGGTCACGTGGTGTCTCCACTTCTCCCAATTGGCAGCCTCACATCCATCCAGCTGAGCCGGGGGCGGGGCTCACATCCATTCAGATGAGCCGGGGCGGAGCAAACAGAGGGGCGGGGCTCACATCCATCCATTCAGATGAGCCGGGGGGCGGAGCAGCAGGAAGGGCATAACTCACATCCATCCATTAAGCTGAGCCGGGGCTAACATCTCTCTTCAGTCTATCTGGGCCTCTCTGCTCGGCTGATACCCGCCCCGCCCTCTGCCGGTAGTGATGCCGCCGCTGAGTGTACTGTGCGTGCAGGGGGGTCGTGCGCTCTATCCCTGGACACCAGCGCAGCGATGGAGCCGCTCTTCTCCTCACAGTGAATACCGGACTGTTCTCCCCTTCTCCGATGGGGAGCGGGAGAAGGCGCCCTGCAGAGCTGGCGCCGCTGATCTCCGCTGTGGAGGCGTCCTGTGCTCTGATGGTCTGGGCGTCACACAGGAGCACTTACCGCACCTGACATTGCTGCTGCAGAGGGTTCGTCCCCTGTGTGTAATGGACTGCTCCTCCACGGCCGCTGAACGGTAATTGAGCGGGAATTTCAAAAGCCAGAGATCAGCCAATCACTGTAACGTAGTTGTTCTGTAGCTCCGCCCTCTTCTCCCGCTCCCCACGACCTTCCTACCGGAGAACAGTCCCGTATTCACTGTGCGGAGAAGAGCGGGAGGCCAGCGAGGCTTACCTGGTCGGGCTCTTCGAGGACACCAACCTCTGCGCCATCCACGCCAAGCGGGTCACCATCATGCCCAAGGATATCCAGCTGGCCCGCAGGATCCGTGGGGAGAGGGCTTAGATCTGCGCCCCGCACCCAACAAAGGCTCTTCTCAGAGCCACCACCTCCTCCTCAGACGAGCTCCACTCCGCCCCTCGTTCTCCACCTCTGCTCACAGGAGGCGGGTTAACCCTTTCAGCACTGTGATTAGTAAGAGCAGTTCCTTTATCCAGAAGGCGCTCTCTCTGTATGTCCCCCGTCTATAAGGGACTGGCTGACCGTGACCGATAACCACCTCCATCCTCCCTGCCCACCGCCATCTCCACTCAGCGCTGCGGGAGAAGGGGGCGGAGCTATAGAGCAAGTGCTTTACAGTGATTGGCTGATCTCTGGCTTTTGAAATTCCCGCTCAATTACAGTCCGGTTAGAAATCAGCGGCCAAACCCTCTCCAGCAGCAATGTCTGCCGCACTATGTCCGGAGTAGTGCTGTCCGATCCATGTCAGAGCAGCAGGGGGGAGCGGAGGCGCACACAGTACAGGGGGTCGTGCGCTGAGGCTAAGAATCCCATCATCCTACTTACTTATAGACTCCTCCTATTCTATGAGTCACTAGAGCAGCACACGGAGTCTAGGAGCAGGCTGCAGCGGTATAAAGCCCTCCCAGTGCTGTCCGTATAATAGGACTCAGCAGTGCCCCCCACTCAGTATAATGCCCAGACCAGTGCCCCCAGCTCCCCCTCTAGTCCTCCGTCAGGGCACCACTGGTCTAACACTTATTACCTATCCGGCTCCGGGTCACTTGTCAGCCCGAGTCAGCAACTGAAGCCAAAGACTCCATTCATGTAAAACATCCAAACTTCCCATCTCTAGTCAGGAGCGGTAAGTGCCCCTGTGTGACGCCTCCACAGCGGAGATCAGCGGCATCGCCAGCTCAGTCGTACAGACCATGTGGGCGGCTCTTAGAAGAGCCTTTGGTTTGGGGCGGGGCAGAGCCGGGCTCACTTGCTCTTGGCCGGCTTGCTGCTCTCGGTCTTCTTGGGCAGCAGCACGGCCTGGATGTTGGGCAGGACGCCTCCCTGGGCGATGGTGACTCCGCCCAGCAGCTTGTTGAGCTCCTCGTCGTTGCGCACGGCCAGCTGCAGGTGACGGGGGATGATGCGGGTCTTCTTGTTGTCGCGGGCGGCATTGCCGGCCAGCTCCAGGATCTCGGCGGTGAGATACTCGAGCACAGCGGCCAAGTAGACGGGAGCGCCGGCGCCCACCCTCTGGGCGTAGTTGCCCTTGCGGAGGAGCCTGTGCACACGGCCGACCGGGAACTGGAGCCCTGCCCGGGATGAGCGGGTCTTGGCCTTAGCCCGCACTTTGCCTCCTTGTTTGCCGCGTCCAGACATCGTTCTCTTCTCTGTACAGATGAGACTGACAGCCCCGCTCCGCCCGTCACCTCTTATACCCGGGTGGCGCAGGGGGAACTCCTCTGTGATTGGCTGAATCCAAATCCGGTTTTCAGCGCCAAATCCTGCAGCCAATGAGGAAGCAGATGACCTGAAAAGGCTTGTGAGGACACGCCCTCTTTTCTCCACCAATTGCCGGCCGCCCCCATAGCACCGTGTCCCGGTGTATCCCCGAGTGCCCGGCTCTGTGGATCCATCCAGCCGCTCGTCCTGCACTACCTCGTCAAGTGTCCAATCACTACTCCCCCCATCCTTCTCTCTGGCCGATCACTACTCCCCTCATCCTCCCGATCAGTGGTCTATAATGAGGGAATAATCCGCCTCGGACATGAGGCTTCCATGTATTCACACAATGCGGCAGCTCCGTCCTAGAGAAGGTGGGGGCTCTGAGAAGAGCGGGGGGCGGAGCAGGAGGGGAGGGGCTCACATCCATTCATTCAGCTGACCCGGGGGCGGAGCAGCAGGAGGGGAGGGGCTCACATCCATATATTCAGCTAAACTGGGGGGCGGAGTAGCAGGAGGGGCTAACATTCATGCATTCAGATGAGTCGGGGGCGGAGCTTCTCCACGGCCGCTGAATTCTTACCGGACGGTAATTGAGCGGGTATTTCAAAAGCCATGGTACTAGTTCTATAGCCCCGCCCCCATAGCCTGCTCAGTATTAACCCGTCAGTGGCCGCCTTCTCCCGCTCCCCAACGGAGAACAGTCCCGTATTCACTGTGCGGAGAAGAGCGGCTCCATCGCTGCGCTGGTGTCCAGGGATAGAGCGCACGACCCCCTGCACGCACAGTACACTCAGCGGCGGCATCACTACCAGCAGAGGGCGGGTATCAGCCGAGCAAAGAGGCCCTGATAGACTGAAGAGAGCGGCGCTGACAGGGTTAACCCGCCCCCTAGAAAGAGGGTAGAAGGGCGGAGTGGAGCTCGTCTGAGGAGGAGGTGGTGGCTCTGAGAAGAGCCTTTGGGGAGAGGTGCGGGCGGCGCCGGTTACTTCTTGGCCGCGCTCTTCTTGGCTTTCGCCGCTTTCTTAGCCGGACTCTTGGCAGCCTTGGGTTTGGCCGCCTTCTTAGCCGGACTCTTGGCCAGCTTCTTGGGCTTGGGGGCAGCCTTCGGCTTCTTGGGGCTCTTGGCTGCTTTCTTGGCCGCGGCCGGTTTCTTGGTCTTTTTCGGGCTCTTGGCCGGAGCCTTCTTGGGCTTCTTCGGGGATTTGGCGGGTTTCTTGGCCGCAGTAGCTGCAGGTTTCTTGGCCGTCGCCGGCTTCTTCTTGGCCGCCTTGTCCTTGGTCTCCTGCTGCTTCTTGTTGAGCTTGAAGGAGCCGGAGGCGCCGCTGCCCTTCACCTGGGTGAGGGTCCCCTTGGTGACCAGAGCCCTGATGGCCACCTTGATGCGGCTATTATTCTTCTCCACATCGCATCCTCCTGCAGCCAGAGCCTTCTTCAGGGCGGCCAGAGACACCCCGCTGCGCTCCTTGGAGGCGGACACGGCTGTGACGAGGAGCTCGGACACGCTGGGACCGGACGGCTTCTTGCTTTTCTTGGCGCCCCCTGCAGCGGTGGATTTCTTCGGCTGCCTCTTGGACTTGGCGGCCGCTTCGGCGGGAGAAGGAGCGGCTGCTGCTGCTGGCGCGGTCTCTGTCATCGTGTGAGACTGAAACACAAAGACTCCTGGAGAAAACACTGAGGCCGGATCCGGGGCCGCCTCTTATATGTGGAGCGCTGCGCAGTGATTGGCTGCTGAGCTCCGCCCTCCTGCGCGGCTATTGGCTGACACTAGACACAGGCCCCGCCCTCACCCCTCTCAGCCCGGCTGCAGCTCCGCTCTCCCCTTGTGCTTCCCTGCCCGGGAGAAGAGCCCTTTAGCGGCTAGAACCGGACAGGAGAGGCCGCCTTCTCCGCGCCTGCCTGCTCCCGGACATCCCCCCTCACCGTGTGCCGCCGTCTGTGGCGGAGGAGGCGGGAGCAGGCCCCGGGATCTCCGCCACAGTCCTCCCGCTCTGCCTGACGTTCTGCACATCCGGCTGGATCCGGCCCGATGGCTCCGCTGCGGGGGCTCGTTCCCTCTCTTCCCGGCCCTCGTCCCCATCCCAGGGCTCTTTACCACAAGGTGGGGCCGCAGGAAGCTGCTCGGACGCTGCGGGGGGAGCTGGAGCCGCGGAGAGCCCGGGAGGGTAACACAGGCGGCGGCCTCCGCTCCCTGCCGGCTCCAGTGCTCCGTGTCCCCGCACATTCCCCGCTGCAGTGATGCCGCCTCATGTGTGTACAGGGCTCTCAGGGAGCAGAGATGCGTCTTGTGGCCAGGGCTGCAGCAGAGGGGGTGCCGGTACAATGGGGCAGAGTATGGCCCCGCCCCCCAGAAGTATGGACCCCGCTTTACTGACCCCCGGAAATATTCTGGGGAGTAAGAAATGTGGAGAAAACTGCCCCTATAATCCCCCTCATTGCACCTCCGTAATCTCAGGACAATACGGCAAAGTATAGTATAGAACAGCACGATATAGTACAGCACAGTATATTATAGTATAGTACAGTATAGAATAGTACAGCACAGTATATTATAGTACAGTATAGAATAGTACAGCACAGTATATTATAGTACAGCACAGTATAGTATAGTACAGCACAGTATAGGATAGTACAGCATAGTATAGTACAGCACAGTATAGTATAGTACAGCACAGTATATTATAGTATAGTACAGTATAGTACAGCACAGTATAGTATATTATAGTATAGTACAGCACAGTATATTATAGTACAGCACAGTATAGTACAGCACAGTATAGTATAGTACAGTACAGCACAGTATAGTACAGCACAGTATAGTATAGTACAGCACAGTATAGTACAGTATAGAATAGTACAGCACAGTATATTATAGTATAGTACAGTATAGAATAGTACAGCACAGTATATTATAGTATAGTACAGTATAGAATAGTACAGCACAGTATATTATAGTACAGCACAGTATAGTATAGTACAGCACAGTATAGTATAGTACAGTATAGAATAGTATAGTACAGCACAGTATATTATAGTATAGTACAGTATAGAATAGTATAGTACAGCACAGTATATTATAGTATAGTATAGTACAGCACAGTATAGTATAGTACAGTATAGAATAGTATAGTACAGCACAGTATATTATAGTATAGTACAGTATAGAATAGTACAGCACAGTATATTATAGTACAGCACAGTATAGTATAGTACAGCACAGTATAGTATAGTACAGCACAGTATATTATAGTATAGTACAGCACAGTATAGTACAGCACAGTATAGTATAGTACAGCACAGTATAGTATAGTACAGTATAGAATAGTACAGCACAGTATATTATAGTACAGCACAGTATAGTATAGTACAGCACAGTATAGTATAGTACAGTATAGAATAGTATAGTACAGCACAGTATATTATAGTATAGTACAGTATAGAATAGTATAGTACAGCACAGTATATTATAGTATAGTATAGTACAGCACAGTATAGTATAGTATAGAATAGTATAGTACAGCACAGTATATTATAGTATAGTACAGTATAGAATAGTATAGTACAGCACAGTATATTATAGTATAGTACAGCACAGTATAGTACAGCACAGTATATTATAGTATAGTACAGTATAGTACAGCACAGTATAGTATATTATAGTATAGTACAGCACAGTATATTATAGTACAGCACAGTATAGTATAGTACAGCACAGTATATTATAGTATAGTATAGTACAGTATAGTACAGCACAGTATAGTATAGTACAGTATAGTACAGCACAGTATATTATAGTATAGTATAGTACAGCACAGTATAGTACAGCACAGTATAGTATAGTACAGCACAGTATATTATAGTACAGTATAGTATAGTACAGCACAGTATAGTATAGTACAGCACAGTATATTATAGTATAGTATAGTATATTATAGTATAGTACAGCACAGTATAGTATAGTACAGCACAGTATATTATAGTATAGTACAGTATATTATAGTACAGCACAGTATAGTATAGTACAGCACAGTATATTATGGTATAGTACGGTATAGTATAGCAAAGTATAGCATAGTACAGCAAAGTATAGTATAGTGCAGCACAATATAGTACAGCACAGTATGGTATAGGACAGTATAGAATAGTATAGTACAGCACAGTATATTATAGTACAGTATAGAATAGTATAGTACAGCACAGTATATTATAGTATAGTATAGTACAGCACAGTATAGTATAGTACAGCATAGTATAGTACAGCACAGTATATTATAGTATAGTACAGTATAGTACAGCACAGTATAGTATAGTACAGCACAGTATAGTATAGTACAGCACAGTATATTATAGTACAGTATAGTATAGTACAGCACAGTATAGTATAGTACAGCACAGTATATTATAGTATAGTATAGTACAGTATAGTACAGCACAGTATAGTATAGTACAGTATAGTACAGCACAGTATAGTATAGTACAGCATAGTATAGTACAGCACAGTATATTATAGTATAGTACAGCACAGTATAGTATAGTACAGCACAGTATATTATAGTACAGCACAGTATATTATAGTACAGTATAGTATAGTACAGCACAGTATAGTATAGTACAGCACAGTATATTATAGTATAGTATAGAATAGTATAGTACAGCACAGTATAGTATAGTACAGCACAGTATAGTATAGTACAGCACAGTATATTATAGTATAGTACGGTATAGTATAGCAAAGTATAGCATAGTACAGCAAAGTATAGTATAGTGCAGCACAATATAGTACAGCACAGTATGGTATAGGACAGTATAGTATGGAGGCTAGTAATATAATGTGGACGCTGTAATAAAATGTAAAGGCTGTAATATCATGTGGAGGCTGTAATATAATGTGGACGCTGTAATATCATGTGGATGTTTTAATGTAGAGGCCCATAATATGGAGGCTGTCATATAATGTGGAGGCCGGTAATATAATATGGAGGCTGTAATGTAGAGGCGGGTAATATTGAGGCTGTCATACAATGTAGAGGCTGGTAATATAATACAGAGGCTATAATGTAATGTTGAGGCTGTAATATAATGTGGAGGCTATAATGTAATGTGGAGGCTATAATGTAATGTGGAGGCTAGTTATATGGAGGCTGTCATATAATGTGGAGGCTAACAATATTGAGGCTGTAGCATAATGTTTAGGCTGTGATGTAATGTAGAGAACGGCAATATGGAGTCTGTAACATAATGTGGAGGCTTGTAATGTAACACGTAGACTGTAATGTAGAGGCCATTAATACAGAGTCTGTAATATAACATGGAGGCCGGCAATGTTAAATGGAGGCTGTAATATAATGTGGAGGCTGTGATGTAATGTGGAGGCTGGTAGTATAGAGACTGAAATGTAATGTAGAGGCTAGTAATATGGAGGCTGAAAATATGGAGGCTGTAGAGAACGATAATATGAAGTCTGTAATATAATGTGGAGGCCGGTAATGTAACATAGAGACTGTAATGTAGAGGCGGTCATACGGAGGCTGTAATATTATGTGGATGCCGGTAATGTTGCATAGAGGCCGGTAATGTTAAGTAGAGGCTGGTAATATGGAGTCTGTAATATAATTTGGAGAATGTCAGTATAGAGGCTGTAATTTAGAGGATAGTAATATGGAGGCTGTAACAATGTTTAGGCTGTGATGTAATGTAGAGGACGGTAATATGGAGTCTGTAATATAATGTGGAGGCTGGTAATGTAACATGTAGACTGTAATGTAGAGGCCAGTAATACAGAGGCTGTAATGTAACATGGAGGCCGGTAATGTAACATAGAGACAGGTAATGTTAAGTGGAGGCTGGGAAAAAGGAGGCTGTAATATAATTTGGAGGCTGTAATTTAATGCAGAGGCTGGTAATATGAAGGCTGTAAAATATTGTGGAAGCAGTGATGCAATGTGGAGAACGGTAATATGGAGTCTGTAATATAATATGGAGGCTGGTAATGTAACACGTAGACTGTAATGTAGAGGCCAGTAATACAGAGGCTGTAATGTAACATGGAGGCCGGTAATGTAACATAGAGACAGGAAATGTTAAGTGGAGGCTGGTAATATGGAGGCTGTAATATAGTTTGGATGCTTTAATGTAATGCAGAGGCTGGTAATATGAAGGCTGTAATATATTGTGGAAGCAGTGATGCAATGTGGAGAACGGTAATATGGAGTCTGTAATATAATATGGAGGCTGGTAATGTAACGTGTAGACTGTAATGTAGAGGCCATTAATACGGAGGCTGTAATATAATGTGGAGGCTGTGATGTAATGTGGAGGCTGGTAGTATAGAGACTGTAATGTAATGTAGAGGCTAGCAATATGGAGGCTGAAAATATGGAGGCTGTAACATAATGTTTAGGCTGTGATGTAATATAGAGGCTGATAATATGAAGTCTGTAATATAATGTGGAGGCCGGTAATGTAACATGGAGACTGTAATGTAGAGGCCGGTAATACGAAGGCTGGAAATGTAACATGGAGGCTGTAATCTAATGTGGAGGCTGGTAATATAGAGGCTGTAATATGATGTGGAGGCTATAATGTAATGTAGAGGCTGAAAATATGAAGGCTGCAATATAATGCTGAGGTTGATAATATAAAATGGAGGCTGAAATGTAATATAGAAGCTGCAATGTAATGTGGAGGCTGGTAGTATGGAGGCTGTAATAAAATGTGGAGGCTGTAATGTACTGTGGAGGCTGGTAGTATGAAGGCTGAAATGTAATGTAGAGGCTTATAATATGGAGGCTGTGATGAAATGTGGAGGCTGAAAATATGGAGGCTGGTAATGTAATATGGAGACTGTAATGTAGAGGCTGGTAATAGGGAGCAGTAATATAATGAGGAGGCGGGTAATGTAATATTGAGGCTGTAATGTAATGCAGAGGCCGGTAATATGAAGGATGTAATATAATGTGGAGGCTGTAATATAATATGGAGGCTGTTATATAATGTGGAGGCCAGTAATATGGAGGCTGTTATATAATGTGAAAACTGGTAATGTAATATAAAGGCTGTAATGTAATGTAGAGGCCGGTAATGTTATGACTGTTAATATAATATGGAGGCTGTAATATAATATAGATACTTTAATATAATGCAGAGGATATAATGTGCAGGCCGGTAATGTTATATGGAGGCTGTAATATAATTTGGAGGCTGTAATGTAATGCAGAGGCTGGTAGTATGGAGGCTGTAATATAATGTTGAGGTTGATAATAAAATATAGATGTTTTAATATAATGTGGAGGATATGATGTAATTTACAGGCTGGTAATATGGAGGCTGTAATGTAATGCAGAGGCTGTAATAAAATGTGTAGGCTGTAATGTAAGGTGGAGGCTGTAATGTAATGCAGAGGCTGGTAGTATGGAGGCTGTAATATAATGTGGAGGCTATAATGTTGAGGTTGATAATATAACAGACGCTTTAATAGAAATGTAATTTACAGTCTTGAAAATGAAAACCACCAGCACTTCTGAGCTCAGCCAATCAGAGCGGGAGGGCGGGGCCTGGAGTTCAGGAACAGCCCCGCCCCCAGCCTCTCCGTGCAGTTCTCCTCCAGGTCCGCCCATGCTCCATATAAAGGAGGGCTCTGGGCTGAGCAGTCACTGTAGTGATGGGAAGTTCGGATCTTTCAAATGAATCGGTTCATTTGAATCAGCTCATTCAAATGAACCGATTCATGAATCGGATCTTCGGTTCATTTCATGAGCCGGCAGAGGCAAGTGAACTGAAGATCAATGCGCATGTTCAGCTCATCGAATCTTCGGTTCACTTGCTGAGTCGGCTCTCAAGTGAACCGAAGGTCAGGAGGGACTGGCTCCTGGCAAACACAGCTCTGCTGCAGTGAGCAGACTGTGATAATTGAGAGTTTTAGTTAAAAGAATTGTCACCGAGTCCCTACCAGACTTCCTGCTCTGCTACAGCATGTAGCAGAGCTGTGTGTGTACAGGGTGCATGTAGCAGTGTAGCATGTGCTACACTGCTGCATGCACCCAGTACACATACAGCTCTGCTACATGCTAGATTAATGCCCCCCTTCCCCCCCCCCCGGACGGACTTACAGAGAGCAGGGAGCCTGGCAGGGACTCGGTGACTCACGATTCTTTTAACTAATAGACTCAGCCGACTCTCCGAGTCCCTGCGACTCCCCCTGTGCTGGGAGTCAGTGCTGCGGCCTCTGATTGGTTGGAGGGCGGGGCTAGCGTCCACTGGCTGCCTCTGATTGGTTGGAGGGCAGGGCTATTACACTGGCTGCTGCTGCCTGTATGCTGATCTGACTGAGCCGTTTCATTCGGATCGGCTCAGTCAGAGGAACCGACTCTTCCGGATCAGTGAACTGAATCGGTTCAAAAGAACGATTCGTTCATGATCCGGACATCACTAAGTCACTGCTTTCTGCTCACACCTAGAAGATGTCTGGTCGCGGTAAAGGAGGGAAAGGGCTCGGGAAAGGCGGCGCCAAGCGGCACAGGAAGGTGCTCCGCGATAACATCCAGGCATCACCAAGCCTGCCATCCGCCGTCTAGCTCGCAGGGGAGGCGTCAAGCGCATCTCCGGCCTCATCTATGAGGAGACCCGCGGGGGTGCTGAAAGTCTTCCTGGAGAACGTCATCCGGGACGCCGTCACCTACACCGAGCACGCCAAGAGGAAGACCGTCACCGCCATGGACGTGGTCTACGCGCTCAAGCGCCAGGGCCGCACTCTCTACGGCTTCGGGGGTTAATGCTGCCTCCGTCCTCACAGCACAAAGGCTCTTCTCAGAGCCGCCCACATCTTCCCGGGGAGAAGCTACAATTCCTTCTGCACTCAGCCACTGAGGGGTTAACACCGCCCGCACATCAGGGGGCGGAGAGCCGGACAATTGGCCGAGATCAGCGGCGCCCTGTGCTCAGTACAGCCGGAGCTCTACAATACAGAAAGCCCCAGTAATGTAAATCCCGAGCCCCGGGTGTTCTCCACCGCTCCTGTCCCCGCAGCTACAAGACAAGCTGTGCTCGGAGACTGAGGGGTTAATCCGAGCTGCAGAGACAATGACGCCAATGAGCGGCGCTGGTACGGGTCACATGGCCGGCTCCTCCTGTAGATTAGCAGCTCGGCGGGAAATTCAAATGAGCCAATGAGCGACGAGATGCTGAACTCTCCCAGCAAATAGGAGCAGAGCTCTGGACCCCTCAGCCGTTATGTGCCCGTAGGAGCGGAGCCTCGTCCTCCACTGAGCGGCAGCAGAGCTCAGCCTCCCCTCAGGGAGGATGATAGGAGTAGTGAACGGACATGGAGCAGGATGAGGGGAGCTTGTATTGTAACTTCCACTAGCGGTACCGCATCACATCTAGCTGACAGTGAGGAAACCGCAGCCACTGTGAGAACGGGGAGACGCGGGAGCAGCTCCGCTGGAGACAGGGTGGGGGCTCTGAGAAGAGCCTTTGGGTCCGGAGAGCGGGGGGCGCTCACTTGGCGCTGGTGTACTTGGTGACGGCCTTGGTGCCCTCGGAGACGGCGTGCTTGGCCAGCTCTCCGGGCAGCAGCAGGCGCACGGCGGTCTGGATCTCCCGGGAGTGATGGTGGAGCGCTTGTTGTAGTGAGCCAGGCGGGAGGCTTCCCCTGCGATGCGCTCGAAGATGTCGTTGACGAAGGAGTTCATGATGCCCATGGCCTTGGAGGAGATGCCGGTGTCGGGGTGCACCTGCTTCAGGCACCTTGTAGACGTAGATGCATAGCTCTCCTTCCTGCTCTTCCCTCCGCTTCTTGCCGTCCTTCTTCTGGACCTTGGTGACGGCTTTCCTTGGAGCCCTTCTTGGGCGCTGGGGCGGACTTGGCGGGCTCGGGCATTGTGACTGAAGACACAATCCTCGTCTGTTCTCCTCCTCCCAGCCGCAGCGGTATTTATACACGGGCCATGCAAATGAGCTGCTGCTGACTGCGCGCTGATCTACTGGAGGAGAGGGTCACGTGGGTCTCCACTCTACCAATTGGCAGCCTCACATCCATCAGCTGAGCCGGGGGCGGGGCTCACATCCATTCATTCAGATGAGCCGGGGCGGAGCAAACAGAGGGGCGGGGCTCACATCCATCCATTCAGATGAGCCGGGGGGCGGAGCAGCAGGAAGGCATAACTCACAATCCATCCATTAGCTGAGCCGGGGGCGGAGAGGCGGGGCTAACATCTCTCTTCAGTCTATCTGGGCCTCTCTGCTCGGCTGATACCCGCCCCGCCCTCTGCCGGTAGTGATGCCGCCGCTGAGTGTACTGTGCGTGCAGGGGGGTCGTGCGCTCTATCCCTGGACACCAGCGCAGCGATGGAGCCGCTCTTCTCCTCACAGTGAATACCGGACTGTTCTCCCCTTCTCCCGGTGGGGAGCGGGAGAAGGCGGCCTGCAGAGCTGGCGCCGCGGATCTCCGCTGTGGAGGCGTCCTGTGCTTTGATGGTCCGGGCGTCACACAGGGGCACTTACCGCACCTGACATTGCTGCTGCAGAGGGTTCGTCCCCTGTGTGTAATGGACTCGCTCCTCCACGGCGCTGAACGGTATTGAGCGGGAATTTCAAAAGCCAGAGATCAGCCAATCACTGTAACGTAGTTGTTCGTAGCTCCGCCATCTTCTCCCGCTCCCCCACCGACCTTCCTCTACCGGAGAACAGTCCCGTATTCACTGTGCGGAGAAGAGCGGCTCCATCGCTGCGCTGGTTGTCCAGGGATAGAGGCGCACGACCCCCCTGCACAGTACACTCAGCGGCGGCATCACTACCAGCAGAGGGCGGGGCGCAGTGAGGGGCGGGGCGAGTATCAGCCGAACAGAGAGGCCCTGATAGACTGAAGAGAGCGGCGCTGACAGGGTTAACCCTATTCCTTCACGCAGAGGAGCCGGAGCCCCGCCCGCTGTGAGCGGAGATCGAGGGCTGAAGGGCGGAGTGGAGCTCGTCTGAGGAGGAGGAGGTGGGAAGGGACTGACCGCCCGCTTCATGTAGGAGGGGCTTATTACCTGGAGACACGCCCATCAGCTGGGACTGGCGGATAGGATGAGGTTGGGCCCCACCTCTTGTGAACGGTGATTGGTAACGGAAGTTTTGGGCGGGCACATCACTGTACGAATAAACCAATAGGGATGTAGGGGTGTGGTTTACATGAGCCAATGAGGACGAGGCCGGGAGTATAAATGATCTGCACGGTCCGCTCCTCACCTCAGTCACTTGCTGTGTACAGATCTCTGCAGAGCCCATGGCCAGAACCAAGCAGACAGCGCGTAAGTCCACCGGTGGGAAAAGCCTCCCCGCAAGCAGCTGGCCACTAAGGCCGCCAGGAAGAGCGCCCCCGCCACTGGCGGAGTCAAGAAGCCTCACCGCTACCGGCCCGGGACCGTCGCTCTCCGGGAGATCCGGCGCTACCAGAAGTCCACCGAGCTGCTCATCCGGAAGCTGCCCTTCCAGCGCCCTGGTCAGAGAGATCGCCCAGGACTTCAAGACCGACCTTCGCTTCCAGAGCTCGGCCGTCATGGCCTGCAGGAGGCCAGCGAGGCTTACCTGGTCGGGCTCTTCGAGGACACCAACCTCTGCGCCATCCACGTCCAAGCGGGTCACCATCATGCCCAAGGATATCCAGCTGGCCCGCAGGATCCGTGGGGAGAGGGCTTAGATCTGGCGCCCCGCACCCAACAAAGGCTCTTCTCAGAGCCACCCACCTCCTCCTCAGACGAGCTCCCACTCCGCCCTCACCTCTGCTCACAGGAGGCGGGTTAACCCTTTCGCACTGTGATTAGTAAAAGCAGTTCCTTATCCAGAGGCGCTCTCTCTGTATCCCCCTCTATCAGGGACTCGCTGACCGTGACCGATAACCGCCTCCATCCTCCCTGCCCACCGCCCTCTCCACTCAGCGCTGCGGGGGGCGGAGCTATAGACAAGTGCTTTACAGTGATTGGCTGATCTCTGGCTTTTGAAATTCCCGCTCAATTACAGTCCGGTTAGAATCAGCGGCCAAACCCTCTCCAGCAGCAATGTCTGCCCGCACTATGTCCGGAGTAGTGCTGTCCGATCCGTGTCCGAGCAGCAGGGGGAGCGGAGGCGCACACAGTACAGGGGGTCGTGCGCTGAGGCTAAGAATCCCATCATCCTACTGACTTATAGACTCCTCCTATTCTCTGAGTCACTAGAGCAGCACACGGAGTCTAGGACCAGGCTGCAGCGGTATAAAGCCCTCCCAGTGCTGTCCATATAATAGGACGCCTCCAGCAGTGCCCCCCACTCAGTATAATGCCCAGACCAGTGCCCCCAGCTCCCCCTCTAGTCCTCCGTCAGGGCACCACTGGTCTAACACTTATTACCTATCCGGCTCCGGGTCACTGGTCAGCAACTGAAGCCAAAGACTCCATTCATGTAAAACATCCCATCTCTAGTCAGGAGCGGTAAGTGCCCCTGTGTGACGCCTCCACAGCGGAGATCAGCGGCATCGCCAGCTCAGTCGTACAGACCATGTGGGCGGCTCTTAGAAGAGCCTTTGGTTTGGGGCGGGGCAGAGCCGGGCTCACTTGCTCTTGGCCGGCTTGCTGCTCTCGGTCTTCTTGGGCAGCAGCACGGCCTGGATGTTGGGCAGGACGCCCCTGGGCGATGGTGACTCCGCCCAGCAGCTTGTTGAGCTCCTCGTCGTTGCGCACGGCCAGCTGCAGGTGACGGGGGATGATGCGGGTCTTCTTGTTGTCGCGGGCGGCATTGCCGGCCAGCTCCAGGATCTCGGCGGTGAGATACTCGAGCACAGCGGCCAAGTAGACGGGAGCGCCGGCGCCCACCCTCTGGGCGTAGTTGCCCTTGCGGAGGAGCCTGTGCACACGGCCGACCGGGAACTGGAGCCCTGCCCGGGATGAGCGGGTCTTGGCCTTAGCCCGCACTTTGCCTCCTTGTTTGCCGCGTCCAGACATCGTTCTCTGCTCTGTACAGACTCTGCTGTGTGTGATCCGGAGGAGCTGCCGCCTGCCGCCTTTATAAGCTGCTGCTCCGCCCCCAGCGCCGCTCATTGGGTGGATTAGAAGCCTCCACCGGAGACAAGACTCGTGGAGAAGCCAATGAGCGGCGCTGGGCGTGGCTTATGACACAGGTACAGGTCACATGACCGGCTCCTCCTGTAGATCAGCAGCTCATTTGCAGTTGGGAACTATAGGCGGGAAATTCAAATGAGCTC
>NW_025334656.1:0-161901 GCF_014858855.1 Bufo gargarizans | reverse complement strand
TATACTGTATCAGTTGTGCACAGTGTAAGTATACTGTATATTGTGGGGCACAGTGTAGAGTATACTGTATATGTGTGGCACAGTGTAGAGGTATACTGTATATTGTGTGGCACAGTGTAGCGGTATACTGTATATGTGTGGGCACAGTGTAGCTGTATATTGTGGGCACAGTGTAGAGGTATACTGTATATTGTGGGGCACAGTGTAGCGGTTATACTGTATATTGTGGGGCACAGTGTAGAGGTATACTGTATATTGTGGGGCACAGTGTAGCGGTATACTGTATATTGTGGGGCACAGTGTACGTAGCTGTATACGTATTTGTGTGGCACAGTGGAGGTATACTGTATATTGTGGGGCACAGTGTAGCGGTATATTGTGAGGCACAGTGTAGAGGTATACTGTATATTGTGGGGCACAGTGTAGCGGTATACTGTATATTGTGGGGCACAGTGTAGAGGTATACTGTATATTGTGGGGCACAGTGTAGCGGTATACTGTATATTGTGGTGCACGGTGTAGAGGTATACTGTATATTGTGTGGCACAGTGTAGAGGTATACTGTATATTGTGGGGCACAGTGTAGCGGTATACTGTACATTGTGGGGCACAGTGTAGCGGTATACTGTATATTGTGGGGCACAGTGTAGAGGTATACTGTATATTGTGGGGCACATTGTAGAGGTATACTGTATATTGTGCGGCACAGTGTAGCGGTATACTGTATATTGTGGGGCACAGTGTAGAGGTATACTGTATATTGTGGGGCACAGTGTAGCGGTATACTGTATATTGTGGGGCACAGTGTAGAGGTATACTGTACATTGTGTGGCACAGTGTAGAGGTATACTGTACATTGTGGGGCACAGTGTAGAGGTATACTGTATATTGTGTGGCACAGTGTAGCGGTATACTGTATATTGCGTGGCACAGTGTAGCGGTATACTGTATATTGTGGGGCACAGTGTAGGCTATATGTGTATAACATAAACATATTTCACATGAACACTTACAGTTACTTGGCCCTTGGGGATCTCGGACGCCACTTCCACACTTTGGCCGGGGACTCGGCGGAGCTGATGTTGTGTTTTATCCTAATGAGAAAGATTTTATAATAAGGATTTGGAGAAGGGGCAGAGGGATAGCAGAGCAGGGAGAGGCCGGTGCTGCTACTAGGGGGTCATACCATGGGGGAGTAATAAAGCCCACCATAATGCCCGCACAGTAGAAATAATTCTCCTTATAATGTGACAGTGCGAAAAATACCCCCTTGTAATGCCCCTAGTTGAGCTAATGTCCCCATAGTGCCCCCATAATGTGCCAGTATAAAATATCCCTATATAGTTCCCCCAGTAAATGCCCCCATAGTGCTCCTCTCCCCCCTCCCTCCTAGTGCCCCCATAATGTACCAATATAAAATGCCCCATATATAGTGCCCCAGTAGATGCCCTCAGTGTCCCCCATAATTTGTAAGTATAAAATGCCCCTTCTCAGTGCCCCCCTAGATGACCCCATAGTACTCCTCTCCCCCCTTTCCCATAGTACCCACCATAATGTGTCCCAGTATAAAAGGACATACATACTGTATGGAGGGGGCTCTGGGGGTCATTATACTGAATGGAGGGTCATTAGTGATCATTATACTAAATGGGGGACACTGGGGGTCATTATACTATGTAAAGGGCCCTCACAGTATAATGACCCCCCAGTGGCCCCCTCACATACCTATCATTGCAGGGAGCTGGCGGTCCTGTCCATCACTAACCGCAGCTCCCTGCGCTCCTTCTCTCCGGCGGCCGCTGCAGCAGTGAGCCCGGCCTGGAGGAGAGAAGGAGATGTGCAGTGATGTAGCTAGAACTGACTGGGCGCCACAGCAAATTTTAGTACGCCCCCCTCCCCCCCAATGTGTGTTCACATCACGTTTTTCCTATCGGTTTGATGTATACAAATGTGCAGCACTCCACGTTTTTGTATCCTGCAGAGTCAAGTACAAAATGCATACGTTAACGTATATGTTTTTTTACAATGGAACTGTATGGTGAACGGACGCCACTGTACGGCATCAGTCTGAGGATTGTACGGTGACCGGACGCCACTGTACGGCATCAGTCTGAGGATTGTATGGTGAACGGACGCCACTGTACGGCATCAGTCTGAGGATTGTATGGTGACCGGACGCCACTGTACGGCATCAGTCTGAGGATTGTATGGTGACCGGACGCCACTGTACGGCATCAGTCTGAGGATTGTACGGTGACCGGACGCCACTGTACGGCATCAGTCTGAGGATTGTATGGTGACCGGACGCCACTGTACGGCATCAGTCTGAGGATTGTATGGTGACCGGACGCCACTGTACGGCATCAGTCTGAGGATTGTATGGTGACCGGACGCCACTGTACGGCATCAGTCTGAGGATTGTATGGTGACCGGACGCCACTGTACGGCATCAGCCTGAGGATTGTATGGTGACCGGACGCCACTGTACGGCATCAGTCTGAGGATTGTATGGTGACCGGACGCCACTGTACGGCATCAGTCTGAGGATTGTATGGTGAACGGACGCCACTGTACGGCATCAGTCTGAGGATTGTATGGTGACCGGACGCCACTGTACGGCATCAGTCTGAGGATTGTATGGTGACCGGACGCCACTGTACGGCATCAGTCTGAGGATTGTATGGTGACCGGACGCCACTGTACGGCATCAGTCTGAGGATTGTATGGTGAACGGACGCCACAGTACGGCATCAGTCTGAGGATTGTATGGTGAACGGACGCCACTGTACGGCATCAGTCTGAGGATTGTATGGTTGTTACGACACTCACCGCCAGGTAGATGACGCCGCTGGTAAGTGAATAAGCCCCTTTCTCCAGGAATGCAGTTTTTAATCCAGCCGATCATCAAACCCCCGAATGGAGCATAAGAACGTGGCAACTCCCGATCAGCAATTCAGTCGAACTCCTTCCACAGCTAGCAATATACGAAAGCGCTGTCCCAATAATAAATCCCTCCATAAACGAGACCAAGCTCCGTCTTGAAAGTCAAACAGGGAATGTTTTATTGAGGGCTACCCGCCCGTATTTATGCAGGTCCCCATCTGGTGGACACGCCCCTAGGGGCCCAGAATGGAGACTGTGACACAGGACAGACATGCAGCACTACAGAGACAATACATCCCCACAATGCATTATGGTTTTCTCCTCTCTGCCCTGGCGACACCCGAGGAATAATCCAATTATCTCCCAAGACAGAGGGAAATCACCAATACACATGTGGGGACAACAGAACAGACATCACCATTTAAACACACAATGGCACAACCCTTTTCAATACACAGACATTTAGCGTCCCACAATGGCACGAATTAGACCAGGAGTTCAAGTTGGTTCAAGTCCTTTGTGAACAATGAGGCCATTTAGGTTACCTAGCAGCAGACTCCTCTCCTGGGTGGCCGTCCGTCCAGTAGTTCCAATGGGTATGTGGGGAAACACACGAACAGGGGCATACGGACAGGAAATCCAGCGCAATGAGGGCAAACAGACGAACCAGCAATATAGGTCTATACAGATGGATCTGTCACACGGCTCCCCCCTTGTGGGACACTCCGGCAGACCTGGCTTGACCCTTTGGCGGGTCAACTTGGGGATGACAGGACTAGGAGGTAGCAAGAACGTCGGTTTGCCGGGACAACCCATCTGCATTCCCATTCTGCTTACCGGGTCGGTAGCTGATGGTGAAGTTATACGGTTGTAAAGCTAAACTCCACCGCAGCAGTCTCCCATTGTCTCCTGAGACCCGGTTAAGCCAGACAAGGGGATTGTGGTCCGTCACAAGGGAAAATTCCTGTCCATACAAATAAGGGCTTAACTTTTTCAATGCCCAGACCAGGGCCAAGCATTCCTTCTCCACTGCCGCATAACTCACTTCTCGGGGTAACAGCTTTCTACTGAGATATGCGACAGGGTGCTCTCCTCCATCTTCCCCGACCTGGCTCAGCACAGCCCCCAGTCCATACATGGAAGCATCTGTATGGACGAGAAAACGTTTGTTAGGGACTGGGGCAGCCAGGACAGGGGCATTTACAAGAGCCTGTTTGAGTGCTTGAAACGCAGCTTCACAAGCCGGAGACCACAGGACCTGCTTAGGGAGATTTTTCTTGGTCAGGTCAGTCAGGGGCTTAGCAATAGTGCTGTAGTCTGGGACAAAGCGTCTGTAATACCCTGCTGTCCCTAGGAAGGCTAACACCTGGGTCTTAGTGATAGGTGTGGGCCAGTTAGCTACTGCCTCTATCTTAGCCGGCTCCGGTCTCTGGCTCCCACACCCCACTCTGTGACCCAAGTATTGCACTTCAGCCATGCCTAGATGGCACTTCTCTGGCTTCAATGTCAGGCCAGCAGCCCGAATTTTGTCCAAAACTACCCCTACATGTACTAGGTGTTCCTCCCAGGACCCACTGTAGATCGCAATGTCATCCAGGTATGCACAAGCAAATTCTTGGAATCCATCGAGAAGTCTATCCACCATACGCTGAAAGGTAGCCGGGGCATTCTTCATCCCAAATGGCATGACCTTAAATTGGTACAAGCCAAATGGGGTGACGAAGGCCGACTTGGGGATAGCATCCTCGGCCAGGGGGATCTGCCAATAACCTTTACACAGGTCTATGGTGGTCAGATAGCGTCCCCTGGCAATACGATCTAATAATTCGTCTACCCGGGGCATCGGGTAGGCGTCAGTGGTGGTCCGCTCGTTGAGCCGCCTGTAGTCTACACAGAACCGGGTGGTCCCATCTTTCTTAGGCACCAGGACTACAGGCGAAGCCCAAGGGCTATCGGAGTGTTCGATGACCCCAAGCTGGGTCATCTCCTGTATCTCCTTCCGCATTCCTTCTCGGACTGCTTCAGGGATACGGTACGGGGGCTGTCGTAGAGGGTTCTGTCCAGGGGTCTCTACCTTATGTACAGCTAGGGTAGTGTAGCCAGGCTCTTGGGAGAACGTCGCCTGCTTCTCCCACAGAAGCTGTCTTGCCTGTCCCTTCTCTGTGGGGCTTAATCTATCCCCTAGCTGTACAAGACTAGTAAGGTCAGTCTGGGAGTCCCTCTCTAACAAATTGGGTAAGGGTAAACTCTCTGTATCATCTGCAGCAGGGGCACATACTGCAGCGACATCCTCCGGTCTCTCCTGATACTCCTTTAGCATGTTCACATGAAAGGATCGCTGGATCCTTTCATCTGAACAGCTGGCTATAAGGTAGGTAGTATCACACACCTGAGCTACCACCTTATATGGGCCCTGCCAAGATGCTTGCATCTTGTTCGCCTTCACAGGTTTGAGCACTAGCACTTTCTGCCCAACCTGGAAGACTCGCTGCCGGGCACCCCGATCGTACCACCGCTTCTATCTCCCCTGGGCCACCTGGAGATTCTCTCTTACCATCAGGGACAGTTTCTCCATGCGGTCCCGGAGTTCCAGGACATACGGTACTATGGGGGTCCCTTCCTGCTCTGTCTCCCCCTCCCAGTGGCCTCTAATGAGATCTAGGGGTCCGCGGACCCTCCTCCCATAGAGCAACTCAAAGGGGGAGAACCCAGTAGATTCCTGGGGCACCTCTCTGTAAGAAAACAACAGATGAGGCAGGAATCGCTCCCAGTCTCTGCAAGTGTCAGAAAAGGTCCTCAACATCTGTTTGAGGGTGCCATTAAATCGCTCGCAGAGGCCGTTAGTCTGTGGATGGTACGGGGAACTAAGTATCGGTTTAATGCCGCACACACTACACAGTTGCTGGGTGAGCACAGCGGTAAATTGGGTTCCCTGGTCAGAGAGAATCTCCTTAGGGAACCCGACCCTAGTAAAAATCCTAACCAGGGCATCAGCAACTGTCTCTGCCTCTATATTAGACAGCGCTACTGCCTCTGGATAGCGAGTGGCATAGTCCACCACGGTGAGAATATACTTCTTACCGGATGGACTAGCCCTGGCCAGTGGACCCACAATGTCAACGGCTATGCGGGCAAAGGGCTCCCCAATGATAGGCATAGACATAAGCCTAGCTCTTGGGTGGTCCCCCCGCTTTCCTACCCGTTGACAAGTGTCACACGTACTACAATGTATCCGCACAGCCTGATTAAAATTTGGCCAAAAGAAGTTCTGCATGATCCTATAGGCTGTGCGGCGGGACCCTAGATGTCCGGCTAATGGAACGTCATGCCCTATCCGCAGAATCTCCTGCCGGTATTTTGCGGGCACCACCAGCTGTCGATTCGGCGGATGGGCAACACTTTTCTGGGACGGTTTAGGGATCCTATATAACCTGTCCCCCACCCATTCATACCGCTCCCCATCTACTCCTTCCTCTCCAGTATCTGCTCTGTCTCTATACTTCTGGAGAGTCGGATCTGCCTGAGTTTCCCTCCCAAACTCCTCTGGGGAATCCCAGCTAGCAAAGGTCTGTCCTAGGGTATCAGTCGGGGAATCGGGTCTTACCTGGGTCTCGGCGGCAGGTGGGCTGGTCCCAGCAACACGGGTCTGGGCCCGGGTAGTCACTGGGTGGACATCAGCAGGTCCCATTGGAGCATAAGCAGAAACCAAAGGGGCCAGGTCATTCCCGAGCAAGACATCAGCAGGCAAGTCTTTCATAACCCCCACATTCACATGTCCAGAGCCCACTCCCCAATCCAAATGAACCCGGGCAACAGGTAGACGGAACACGGCGCCTCCTGCTACCCTCACTGCCACAGTATTTCCAGTGTGTTGGTGTTCCGAAACAAGGTTCTTTTGGAGCAGGGTCATAGTGGCCCCGGTGTCTCTCAGACCAGTGACCACTTTGCCATTTAGTCTAACGGTCTGCCTGTGCTGCTGCCGGTTATCCTGCTGGGCTGCTTGTACTGGATCCGCCTCATGTAGTATACCCCAAAATTCCTCCTGCCCAAGACAGTGAGCGGAAGGCTGGGGTGGCTGCTGATTTCCGCCGGCTGGTTTTCTCCACGACTGCGCTGGGTTGGTATTGTTCAATGGGCACTCCGGTCTCTTGTGCCCCAACTGTTTTCACCCATAGCACCGGATAGGCTGAGAGTAATCCCGGGCGTTGAACCGAGCTGGCTGAACATAATTGTTCGCTGGTGGTATTGTGGGGGTGCGTTGCGCTGGGGGGTGATACACAGTAGTGGTTGGAGGTGCTGCCGGTTTGTACTCCACTCGGGTAGGGACCTTGGCTGCTGTCTGGTCTAGCCTTCGTGCATCTGTGTATTCATCGGCCAGACGAGCAGCTTCAGGTAAGGTAGCGGGTTTGCGGTCCCTAACCCACTCTCTGACTCCTGCAGGTAACCGATCAAAGCAGTGCTCCAACAAAAATACTTGCAGCACCTCTTCCCCAGTTACCGCTTGGCACCCTGCCATCCAGTGGGCTGCGGTGCGGTGTACCCTGCATGCCCACTCCACATAAGAATCGCCAGCCTGCTTGTTAGTGTCCCGGAATCGCCGCCGATACGCCTCAGGGGTGACAGCGTATCTGGCCAAAAGGGCATCTTTTACTGCCCGGTAACTTGTAAGGTCCTCCTCTGGGATGGCCCGAAAAGCCTCACTGGCCCGGCCGGATAATTTCCCAGAGAGGATAGTGACCCATTCCTCTGCGGGTACCTGGTGTAAGGCACACTGCCTTTCAAAATCGGCCAGGAACCCGTCAATCTCTCCCTCCGCTTCCACAAAATGTCTAAATGCAGCAAAAGGTACCTTTCTCCTTCCATTGTTACTACGGGGTACCTCTGCTGCTGCAGCTCCTCTTCCCTGTTGTGCTGCTACTGCTGCTTGCACCTGGACCACAATATCTGCTGCAGGGTTGGGGCCAAAGTGTGCCAGCCTTATCTGGACTGCCCGGTTAAATTGTACCTCCTCGGGTGGTAAATCCAGTATGCCAGGCACATTAGCTCTCTCCGTTCCCTGTGCTGCATCCATCTCCAATAATATAGAAATAATCTCTCTCTTCTTGAGATTACTCGCTGATCGTCCTCTGCGTTCCAATATATCTTTAAGGGTAGCACGCCTTAATTCCTCATACTGCATTTCCACCCTGGGATTTGTAGCTGGCCTTCTGGGCGGTAGGATTCATCCCGTTGCTTGCCACCAATTGTTACGACACTCACCGCCAGGTAGATGACGCCGCTGGTTAGTGAATAAGCCCCTTTCTCCAGGAATGCAGTTTTTAATCCAGCCGATTATCAAACCCCCGAATGGAGCATAAGAACGTGGCAACTCCCGATCAGCAATTCAGTCGAACTCCTTCCACAGCTAGCAATATACGAAAGCGCTGTCCCAATAATAAATCCCTCCATAAACGAGACCAAGCTCGGGAATGCTTTATTGAGGGCTACCCGCCCATTGTTATGCAGGTCCCCATCTGGAGGACACGCCCCTAGGGGCCCAGAATGGAGACTGGGACACAGGACAGACATGCAGCACTACAGAGACAATACATCCCCACAATGCATTATGGTTTCCTCCTCTCTGCCCTGGCGACACCCGAGGAATAATCCAATTATCTCCCAAGACAGAGGGAAATCACCAATACACATGTGGGGACAACAGAACAGACATCACCATTTAAACACACAATGTCACAACCCTTTTCAATACACAGACATTTAGCGTCCCACAATGGCACGAATTAGACCAGGAGTTCAAGTTGGTTCAAGTCCTTTGTGAACAATGAGGCCATTTAGGTTACCTAGCAGCAGACTCCTCTCCTGGGTGTCCGTCCGTTCAGTAGTTCCAATGGGTATGTGGGGAAACACACGAACAGGGGCATACGGACAGGAAATCCAGCGAAATGAAGGCAAACAGACGAACCAGCAATATAGGTCTATACAGATGGATCTGTTACAATGGTGAACGGACGCCACTGTACGGCATCAGTCTGAGGATTGTATGGTGACCGGACGCCACTGTACGCCATCAGTCTGAGGATTGTATGGTGACCGGACGCCCCTGTACGGCATCAGTCTGAGGATTGTATGGTGACCGGACGCCACTGTACGGCATCAGTCTGAGGATTGTATGGTGACCGGACGCCACTGTACGGCATCAGTCTGAGGATTGTACGGTGACCGGACGCCACTGTGCGGCATCAGTCTGAGGATTGTACGGTGACCGGACGCCACTGTGCGGCATCAGTCTGAGGATTGTATGGTGACCGGACGCCACTGTTCGGCATCAGTCTGAGGATTGTATGGTGACGGGACGCCACTGTACGGCATCAGTCTGAGGATTGTATGGTGACCGGACGCCACTGTACGGCATCAGTCTGAGGATTGTATGGTGACCGGACGCCACTGTACGGCATCAGTCTGAGGATTGTATGGTGACCGGACGCCACTGTACGGCATCAGTCTGAGGATTGTATGGTGACCGGACGCCACTGTACGGCATCAGTCTGAGGATTGTATGGTGACCGGACGCCACTGTACGGCATCAGTCTGAGGATTGTATGGTGACCGGACGCCACTGTGCGGCATCAGTCTGAGGATTGTATGGTGACCGACGCCACTGTACGGCATCAGTCTGAGGATTGTATGGTGACCGGACGCCACTGTACGGCATCAGTCTGAGGATTGTATGGTGACCGGACGCCACTGTACGGCATCAGTCTGAGGATTGTATGGTGACCGGACGCCACTGTGCGGCATCAGTCTGAGGATTGTATGGTGACCGGACGCCACTGTACGGCATCAGTCTGAGGATTGTATGGTGACCGGACGCCACTGTACGGCATCAGTCTGAGGATTGTATGGTGACCGGACGCCACTGTACGGCATCAGTCTGAGGATTGTATGGTGACCGGACGCCACTGTACGGCATCAGTCTGAGGATTGTATGGTGACCGGACGCCACTGTACGGCATCAGTCTGAGGATTGTATGGTGACCGGACGCCACTGTACGGCATCAGTCTGAGGATTGTATGGTGACCGGACGCCACTGTACGGCATCAGTCTGAGGATTGTATGGTGACCGGACGCCACTGTACGGCATCAGTCTGAGGATTGTATGGTGACCGGACGCCACTGTAGCGGCATCAGTCTGAGGATTGTATGGTGAACGGACGCCACTGTACGGCATCAGTCTGAGGATTGTATGGTGACCGGACGCCACTGTACGGCATCAGTCTGAGGATTGTATGGTGACCGGACGCCACTGTACGGCATCAGTCTGAGGATTGTATGGTGACCGGACGCCACTGTACGGCATCAGTCTGAGGATTGTATGGTGACCGGACGCCACTGTACGGCATCAGTCTGAGGATTGTATGGTGACCGGACGCCACTGTACGGCATCAGTCTGAGGATTGTATGGTGACCGGACGCCACTGTACGGCATCAGTCTGAGGATTGTATGGTGACCGGACCGCCGCTGTACGGCATCAGTCTGAGGATTGTATGGTGACCGGACGCCGCTGTACGGCATCAGTCTGAGGATTGTATGGTGACCGGATGCCGCTGTACGGCATCAGTCTGAGGATTGTATGGTGACCGGACGCCACTGTACGGCATCAGTCTGAGGATTGTATGGTGACCGGACGCCACTGTACGCCATCAGTCTGAGGATTGTATGGTGACCGGACGCCACTGTACGGCATCAGTCTGAGGATTGTATGGTGACCGGACGCCACTGTACGGCATCAGTCTGAGGATTGTACGGTGACCGGACGCCACTGTACGGCATCAGTCTGAGGATTGTACGGTGACCGGACGCCACTGTACGTCATCAGTCTGAGGATTGTATGGTGACGGACGCCACTGTACGGCATCAGTCTGAGGATTGTATGGTGACCGGACACCACTGTACGGCATCAGTCTGAGGATTGTATGGTGACCGGACGCCACTGTACGGCATCAGTCTGAGGATTGTATGGTGATCGGACGCCACTGTACGGCATCAGTCTGAGGATTGTATGGTGACCGGACGCCACTGTACGGCATCAGTCTGAGGATTGTACTGGTGAACGGACGCCACTGTACGGCATCAGTCTGAGGATTGTATGGTGACCGGACGCCACTGTACGGCATCAGTCTGAGGATTGTATGGTTGTATGGTGACCGGACGCCACTGTACGGCATCAGTCTGAGGATTGTATGGGTGACCGGACGCCACTGTGACGGCATCAGTCCTGAGGATTGTATGGTGACCGGACGCCACTGTACGGCATCAGTCTGAGGATTGTATGGTGACCGGACGCCACTGTGCGGCATCAGTCTGAGGATTGTATGGTGAACGGACGCCACTGTACGGCATCAGTCTGAGGATTGTATGGTGACCGGACGCCACTGTACGGCATCAGTCTGAGGATTGTATGGTGACCGGACGCCACTGTACGGCATCAGTCTGAGGATTGTATGGTGACCGGACGCCACTGTACGGCATCAGTCTGAGGATTGTATGGTGAACGGACGCCACTGTACGGCATCAGTCTGAGGATTGTATGGTGACCGGACGCCACTGTACGGCATCAGTCTGAGGATTGTATGGTGACCGGACGCCACTGTACGGCATCAGTCTGAGGATTGTATGGTGACCGGACGCCACTGTACGGCATCAGTCTGAGGATTGTATGGTGACCGGACGCCACTGTACGGCATCAGTCTGAGGATTGTATGGTGACCGGACGCCACTGTACGGCATCAGTCTGAGGATTGTATGGTGACCGGACGCCATGTACGGCATCAGTCTGAGGATTGTATGGTGACCGGACGCCACTGTACGGCATCAGTCTGAGGATTGTATGGTGACCGGACGCCACTGTACGGCATCAGTCTGAGGATTGTATGGTGACCGGGACGCCACTGTACGGCATCAGTCTGAGGATTGTATGGTGACCGGACGCCACTGTACGGCATCAGTCTGAGGATTGTATGGTGACCGGACGCCACTGTACGGCATCAGTCTGAGGATTGTATGGTGACCGGACGCCACTGTACGGCATCAGTCTGAGGATTGTATGGTGACCGGACGCCACTGTACGGCATCAGTCTGAGGATTGTATGGTGACCGGACGCCACTGTACGGCATCAGTCTGAGGATTGTATGGTGACCGGACGCCACTGTACGGCATCAGTCTGAGGATTGTATGGTGACCGGACGCCACTGTACGGCATCAGTCTGAGGATTGTATGGTGACCGGACGCCACTGTACGGCATCAGTCTGAGGATTGTATGGTGACCGGACGCCACTGTACGGCATCAGTCTGAGGATTGTATGGTGACCGGACGCCACTGTACGGCATCAGTCTGAGGATTGTATGGTGACCGGACGCCAGCTGTACGGCATCAGTCTGAGGATTGTATGGTGACCGGACGCCGCTGTACGGCATCAGTCTGAGGATTGTATGGTGACCGGACGCCGCTGTACGGCATCAGTCTGAGGATTGTATGGTGACGGACGCCAGCTGTACGGCATCAGTCTGAGGATTGTATGGTGACCGGACGCCACTGTACGGCATCAGTCTGAGGATTGTATGGTGACCGGACGCCACTGTACGGCATCAGTCTGAGGATTGTATGGTGACCGGACGCCAGCTGTACGGCATCAGTCTGAGGATTGTATGGTGACCGGACGCCGCTGTACGGCATCAGTCTGAGGATTGTATGGTGACCGGACGCCGCTGTACGGCATCAGTCTGAGGATTGTATGGTGACCGGACGCCACTGTACGGCATCAGTCTGAGGATTGTATGGTGATCGGACGCCACTGTACGGCATCAGTCTGAGGATTGTATGGTGATCGGACGCCACTGTACGGCATCAGTCTGAGGATTGTATGGTGACCGGACGCCACTGTACGGCATCAGTCTGAGGATTGTACGGTGAACGGACGCCACTGTACGGCATCAGTCTGAGGATTGTATGTGCGAACGGACGCCACTGTACGGCATCAGTCTGAGGATTGTACGGTGAACGGACGCCACTGTACGGCATCAGTCTGAGGATTGTATGGCGAACGGACGCCACTGTACGGCATCAGTCTGAGGATTGTATGGTGACCGGACGCCACTGTTCGGCATCAGTCTGAGGATTGTATGGTGACCGGACGCCCCTGTACGGCATCAGTCTGAGTATTGTATGGTGAACGGACGCCACTGTACGGCATCAGTCTGAGGATTGTATGGTGAACGGACGCCACTGTACGGCATCAGTCTGAGGATTGTATGGTGAACGGACGCCACTGTACGGCATCAGTCTGAGGATTGTATGGTGACCGGACGCCACTGTACGGCATCAGTCTGAGGATTGTATGGTGACCGGACGCCACTGTACGGCATCAGTCTGAGGATTGTATGGTGACCGGACGCCACTGTACGGCATCAGTCTGAGGATTGTATGGTGACCGGACGCCACTGTACGGCATCAGTCTGAGGATTGTATGGTGACCGGACGCCACTGTACGGCATCAGTCTGAGGATTGTATGGTGAACGGACGCCACTGTACGGCATCAGTCTGAGGATTGTACGGTGACCAGACGCCACTGTACGGCATCAGTCTGAGGATTGTACGGTGACCAGACGCCACTGTACGGCATCAGTCGGAGGATTGTATGGTGACCGGACGCCACTGTACGGCATCAGTCTGAGGCATCTGGTAACGCATACATTTTTGGTATACATTAAATGGATGGCACAAATCGGATGTGAACCCAGCCCTAGTGTCAGAATAAGCCCCAGTACACAGCGGAGCAGCGTGGCGGAGAGGGGAGGCCGCCATGTGCTGACAGAGCGCTACCTGGTCCTGGTGGTCAGGGGTGAGGACTGTGCTTCCCAAGGATCATTCTCTACTGGGAAATACAGGGCCCAGTATAATACACTAGAATCTATATAATATAAAGATATTAGCCCTACCCCCAAATAATAATACAATTAGGGGGTCATTTATTATATAGAAATACGTCTATTTCTATATAGGCGTATTTCTGACACAGATTGTGGCGCAAAGGTCCTTAGCACCGCAATCTGTATCTTTTCCGCTCATGCCAGGTTTAAAAAAAGTGGTGTGGGCATGGAAGGGGATACAGTTATGGCCATGCAGTTATTGGATACCACCGCCATATAGTGATAACACCGCCATACAATGATAAAACCACCGTACAGTGACCGGATAAAAGGGTATAAGAGGGCACAGTACAGGGAATGACTATGGGCACTGCACAGGGTGTGGTAAGAGGGCACAATGCAGGATATAAAGGGGCACAGTACGGGGTGGGGGGCACAGTCACATGACCCTGTGACGTTAGAAGGTCCTTATGGTGAATGCTGTTCAGATGCCACCATAATGAGAGGCAGAGGAGTGAGACAGGGGCCCTGGGTGGACAGGAGGGGTGGACACAGCAAGTAGGGGGAAGGGGCTCTGAGGGGGATTCATACAAGAAGTAGGGGCAGGAGGTCTGTGCAGGGCAGCAATAGGAGATAGGAGGGTGAAACAGGAGCTCTGGATACATGAGGGAGGAAAGGAGACAGCAGGGGCCCCATGAGGATGAGATAGGACAGGATATGGGGGGGGGGCAGGTGTCATGGAGACAAACCGCTTAATGAAACAGTAACACAACTAAATAGAATGAAGCAGCAGCAGATCGGAGAGTCCCCCCCCCCCTTCTGTCCCACAGACAAGAGACAGTCACAGTGCAGACTCACTCACAGCTCCAGCCCTCCGGTCTCTCTCCTCAGGCAGCATGTCCTGTGTAGAGGGGGCGTGTCCTGTGTAGAGGGGGCGTGCCCTGAGTCTCTGCAGCTCAGAGGGCCCACCAGAGGGGTACTGCGTAAGTGAAGTGACAGCAGTGAGAGCTCCCATCTGTATTGATGGAAGTGCTCATAGCAGCTCAGTGGGCCCCCCCAGGAACATTGGGCCCCGGCACTTGCCCAGGATGCCGGGTTATGACGCCGGCCCTGCAGTAGCCAGAGCCCCCCCATCATGTGCCAGCCCAGTAGCCACCAGTATTGACAACAACAACAAAAAAACACTTATACTTACCTCCATGTCAGCGATGCAGCCTCTTCCGGCCTGTGTCCCGCGCTGTGCGGCTCAGGGCTTACTAGAGTGGCGGCGCAGCATGAGGGGCGCAGCCGGCAACTTAACAAACGTTTTTTTTAAACCGGATGGTTTCGGCGCCCCCTGCTAAATTGCGCCCTGGGCGGCTGCCTAGGTCGCCTTACAGGTGGCGCCGGCCCTGGCTGCGTGTAGGAAATCTTTGTCTCACATGAGATTGCGCAAGACTTCGGTTACTTACGTCGGTATGTTAAAATAGGAATCCAAAGTCAGCTTCAATACCGAGGTCCCTGCCAGTACAGAAGCCGACCTCGGATTCCTATTTTAAAAAAATTTTAAACACGCAGATAGGAAAACTGAAGTCTTGCGCAACTTCAGCCGAGACAAATTTTTCCTACACGCGACACATACATTTTAATGCTATATGGAAACAGCATTGCAATTGTTTTTTAACAAATCGACTTCAGATGTATGATCCGAAGCTTGATTCGCTCCCGATTCAGCACCCGGACTGTTCTTCTGCGAAGCCGCGCTGTTGTGTTGGATGCAGTATGTGGTTTAGCCCTTGCTGAAATATGCAAGGTCTTCCCTGAAGGAGATGTTGTTCTAAAACCTCTATATACTGTTCATCATTGGTAGCACCTTTCCAGAGGCGTAAGCCGCTCATGTCATAGGCGCTAAAACGGAGGTGCAGACTTCTGAACTGTGCGCTGATGGCTGGATGGTCCCTCTCCTCTTCAGTCTGCAGAAGCATCCATGGTTCCTAAAACCACATCTGACCACAGAACTGTTTTCCATTTTAAATGAGTTTTGGCCCAGATAAGATGGCAGCGTTTTTGGATCGTGCTGCCGTATGGCTTCTTCTCTGCATGATATTAACTTGTATTTGTGGATTGCACAGGGAACTGTATTCACAGATTTCTGCCAGTCTCCCTGAGCCTGTGCAGTGATTTCTTGAAATGTCCTTGAGCCTGTGCAGTGATTTCGGAAAGTGTGCCCGAGCCTGTGCAGTGAACTCTGGAATGTTCCTGATCCATGCAGTGATTTATGGAAGTGTTCCTGATCCATGCAGTGATTTATGGAAGTGTTCCTGATCCATGCAGTGATTTCTGGAAGCGTCCCTGAGCATAGTGATTTCTGAGATGTCCCTGAGCCTGTGCATTGATTTCTGGAAGTGTCCCTGAGCCTGTGCAGTGATTTCTGGAATGTTCCTGATCTATGCAGTGATTTTTGGCAGTGTCCCTGAGCCTGTGCAGTGATTTATGGAACTGTCCCTGAGCCTGTGCAATTAATTCTGGAATGTTCCTGATCCATGCAGTGATTTATGGAAGTGTCCCTGGGCCTGTGCAGTGGTTTCTGGAATGTCCCTGAGCCTGTGCAGTGATTTCTTGAAGTGTCCTTGAGCCTGTGCAGTGATTTCTGGAATGTTCCTGAGCCCCTGAAGTGATTTCTGGAAGTGTTCCCGAGCCTGTGCAGTGATTTCTGGAATGTTCATGAGCCCCTGAAGTGATTTCTGGAATGTGTCTGATCCATGCAATGATTTCTGGAAGTGTCCCTGAGCCTGTGCAGTGAATTCTGGAATGTTCCTGATCCATGCAGTGATTTCTGGAAGTGTTCCTGAGCCTGTGCAGTGATTTCTGGAAGTGTTCCTGAGCCTGTGCAGTGATTTCTGGAAGTGTTCCTAAGCCTGTGCAGTGAATTCTGGAATGTTTCTGATCCATGCAGTGATTTCTGGAAGTGTCCCTGAGCCTGTGCAGTGATTTCTGGCTTGTTCATGATCTATGCTGTGATTTCTGGCAGTGTCCCTGAGCCTGTGCAGTGATTTCTGGCTTGTTCCTGATCTATGCTGTGATTTCTGGCAGTGTCCCTGAGCCTGTGCAGTGATTTCTGGCTTGTTCCTGATCTATGCTGTGATTTCTGGCAGTGTCCCTGAGCCTGTGCAGTGATTTCTGGAATGTTCCTGATCCATGCATTGATTTCTGGAATGTTCCTGATCCATGCAGTGATTTCTGGAAGTGTCCCTGAGCCTGTGCAGTGAATTCTGGAATATTCCTGATCTATGCTGTGATTTCTGGCAGTGTCCCTGAGCCTGTGCAGTGAATTATGGAAGTGTCCCTGAGCCTGTGCAGTGAATTCTAGAATGTTCCTGATCCATGCAGTGATTTCTGGAAGTGTCCCTGAGCCTGTGCAGTGATTTCTGGAAGTGTCCCTGAGCCTGTGCAGTGATTTCTGGAAGTGTCCCTGAGCCTGTGCAGTGAATTCTGGAATATTCCTGATCCTGTGCAGTGATTTCTGGAAGTGTCCCTGAGTCTGTGCAGTGATTTCTGGAAGTGTCCCTGAGTCTGTGCAGTGATTTCTGGAAGTGTCCCTGAGTCTGTGCAGTGATTTCTGGAAGTGTCCCTGAGTCTGTGCAGTGATTTCTGGAAGTGTCCCTGAGTCTGTGCAGTGATTTCTGGAAGTGTCCCTGAGTCTGTGCAGTGATTTCTGGAAGTGTCCCTGAGTCTGTGCAGTGATTTCTGGAAGTGTCCCTGAGTCTGTGCAGTGATTTCTGGAAGTGTCCCTGAGTCTGTGCAGTGATTTCTGGAAGTGTCCCTGAGCCTGTGCAGTGAATTCTGGAATATTCCTGATCCATGCAGTGATTTCTGGAAGTGTCCCTGAGCCTGTGCAGTGATTTCTGGAAGTGTTCCTGAGCCTGTGCAGTGAATTCTGGAATGTTTCTGATCCATGCAGTGATTTCTGGAAGTGTCCCTGAGCCTGTGCAGTGATTTCTGGCTTGTTCCTGATCTATGCTGTGATTTCTGGCAGTGTCCCTGAGCCTGTGCAGTGATTTCTGGCTTGTTCCTGATCTATGCTGTGATTTCTGGCAGTGTCCCTGAGCCTGTGCAGTGATTTCTGGCTTGTTCCTGATCTATGCTGTGATTTCTGGCAGTGTCCCTGAGCCTGTGCAGTGAATTCTGGAATGTTCCTGATCCATGCATTGATTTCTGGAATGTTCCTGATCCATGCAGTGATTTCTGGAAGTGTCCCTGAGCCTGTGCAGTGAATTCTGGAATATTCCTGATCTATGCTGTGATTTCTGGCAGTGTCCCTGAGCCTGTGCAGTGAATTCTGGAAGTGTCCCTGAGCCTGTGCAGTGAATTCTAGAATGTTCCTGATCCATGCAGTGATTTCTGGAAGTGTCCCTGAGCCTGTGCAGTGATTTCTGGAAGTGTCCCTGAGCCTGTGCAGTGATTTCTGGAAGTGTCCCTGAGCCTGTGCAGTGAATTCTGGAATATTCCTGATCCTGTGCAGTGATTTCTGGAAGTGTCCCTGAGTCTGTGCAGTGATTTCTGGAAGTGTCCCTGAGCCTGTGCAGTGAATTCTGGAATATTCCTGATCCTGTGCAGTGATTTCTGGAAGTGTCCCTGAGTCTGTGCAGTGATTTCTGGAAGTGTCCCTGAGCCTGTGCAGTGAATTCTGGAATATTCCTGATCCATGCAGTGATTTCTGGAAGTGTCCCTGAGCCTGTGCAGTGATTTCTGGGAGTGTTCCTGAGCCTGTGCAGTGATTTCTGGAAGTGTTCCTGAGCCTGTGCAGTGATTTCTGGAAGTGTTCCTGAGCCTGTGCAGTGATTTCTGGAAGTGTTCCTGAGCCTGTGCAGTGAATTCTGGAATGTTTCTGATCCATGCAGTGATTTCTGGAAGTGTCCCTGAGCCTGTGCAGTGATTTCTGGCTTGTTCATGATCTATGCTGTGATTTCTGGCAGTGTCCCTGAGCCTGTGCAGTGATTTCTGGCTTGTTCCTGATCTATGCTGTGATTTCTGGCAGTGTCCCTGAGCCTGTGCAGTGAATTCTGGAATGTTCCTGATCCATGCATTGATTTCTGGAATGTTCCTGATCCATGCAGTGATTTCTGGAAGTGTCCCTGAGCCTGTGCAGTGAATTCTGGAATATTCCTGATCTATGCTGTGATTTCTGGCAGTGTCCCTGAGCTTGCGCAGTGATTTCTGGCAGTGTCCCTGAGCCTGTGCAGTGAATTCTGGAAGTGTCCCTGATCCATGCAGTGATTTCTGGAAGTGTCCCTGAGCATGTGCAGTGAGTTCTGGAATGTTCCTGAGCCTGTGCAGTGAATTCTAGAATGTTCCTGATCCATGCAGTGATTTCTGGAAGTGTCCCTGAGCCTGTGCAGTGATTTCTGGAAGTGTCCCTGAGCCTGTGCAGTGATTTCTGGAAGTGTCCCTGAGCCTGTGCAGTGAATTCTGGAATATTCCTGAGCCTGTGCAGTGATTTCTGGAAGTGTCCCTGAGCATGTGCAGTGAGTTCTGGAATGTTCCTGAGCCTGTGCAGTGAATTCTAGAATGTTCCTGATCCATGCAGTGATTTCTGGAAGTGTCCCTGAGCCTGTGCAGTGATTTCTGGAAGTGTCCCTGAGCCTGTGCAGTGATTTCTGGAAGTGTCCCTGAGCCTGTGCAGTGAATTCTGGAATATTCCTGAGCCTGTGCAGTGATTTCTGGAAGTGTCCCTGAGCCTGTGCAGTGATTTCTGGAAGTGTCCCTGAGCCTGTGCAGTGATTTCTGGAAGTGTCCCTGAGCCTGTGCAGTGAATTCTGGAATATTCCTGAGCCTGTGCAGTGATTTCTGTAATGTCCCTGAGCCTGTGCAGTGATTTCTGGAAGTGTCCCTGAGTCTGTGCAGTGATTTCTGGAAGTGTCCCTGAGCCTGTGCAGTGATTTCTGGAATGTCCCTGAGCCTGTGCAGTGATTTCTGGAATGTCCCTGAGCCTGTGCAGTGATTTCTGGAATGTCCCTGAGCCTGTGCAGTGATTTCTGGAATGTCCCTGAGCCTGTGCAGTGATTTCTGGAATATTCCTGAGCCTGTGCAGTGATTTCTGTAATGTCCCTGAGCCTGTGCAGTGATTTCTGGAAGTGTCCCTGAGTCTGTGCAGTGATTTCTGGAAGTGTCCCTGAGCCTGTGCAGTGATTTCTGGAATGTCCCTGAGCCTGTGCAGTGATTTCTGGAATGTCCCTGAGCCTGTGCAGTGATTTCTGGAATGTTCCTGATCCTGTGCAGTGATTTCTGGAATGTTCCTGATCCGTGCAGTGATTTTCACTACAGAATCAGCTTGTTTTTATTGCAGTGCTGCCATAGATCGAGACCATCCAGCATTGATGGATGACCTTGTCCCTTGTGCACACGGATTTCTCCAGATTCTCTGAATATTTTGATGACATTATATCCTGTAGATGGCCGGATATTCAAAGTCCTCACAACTTTACATTCAGGAACATTTTGTTAGACAGAGTGTTTTGCAGATCGGTGACCTCTGCCCTCTAACCTGGTCTTTTACACGCACTCCTGTGACTTAGTAGCGGACGGCTCCTCCAGCTGTTTTTTATCAGTGCCTTTTACTTTTCCAGCCTTTTGTTTTCTGACCCAACTTTTTTGAGATGCCATCAAGTTCTATGTGAGTTATTTTCTCCTGTGAAATGTCTCCTTCCATCATCTGATATGTGCTCTATGATCTGTGGTGAAGAAAATATTCTGGTTTTATTTCGATGTAATAATATTTGACACAGCGCCCCCATATGTAATCTAGCAGGTATCTATGGCAGCTGGAAATCTATGGCATATAGGGCGCTCGATAAAACCGAGCTTCAAAAAATGGTGGTGCTGCCCCGAGAAGACGGAGTCTTGGTGTTATTTCTTGACTGGTAGACGTTCCCTATATTCAGTCAGAAGTAATAAATCCCCAAAGATAAAAAAAAAAAGAGATGATGTCATAAAACCTAAACTTGCTGCCCCATTAATTCCCCCCCCATAAAGTCTCTGAATACGTTCTGTCTTTATGCTCCATCCTTCTGGGGGTACAAACTTTAGATGTCAACTTTTTGTTTTGTGACTTTTATTTTTTTTTTTTTATTACTTTTTATTTATTTATTTACATTTGTACATTTTTATTATGAAATTTTTAAATCAAGTTGTTGCTAAAAGTACAAATCTGTCAGTTTCTTCTTTTTATAATTTTGAATAGAGTTTTCAATAGAGATGAGCAAATCTCTGCTTATGACATTCGTTCACTCCTCGTTTGGTGGTAAAAGGTGAATTGTGTGATGGATTCCGTTACCACGGACCTTAACGCAATTCTTTGATATGACGGAATGCATAACGGAATTCCTTTAGAGGGTTTCCGTTATTCATTCCGTTATAATAGAAGTCTATGGGCTGCAACACGGATCCATTCAGTTTCCGTTATGCAGGGGAGACCTCTAAAGGCATTCCGTCATAGAATTGCGTTCTGGTCCGTGGTAACGGAATCCGTAACGCAATTCACATTTTACCACCAAACGAAATGTGAACGAATTTCAAAATATGAAATTCGCTCATCTCTAGTTTACACCCTTTCAATTTTATTAATATTAATATTGTTATTATTCTGCTCCCCAACCACTAAAACAAGAGAAAACATTAACAAGCGATTTTTTTTTATTTTTGCCTTTTTGTTGATCCATATTATTAATTAAATTTTTTATTTATTAACAATTGCTTATTTTGGTACAGTTTTTTATTATATTTTAGTATTTTTTTTTGCAAATTTTTGGGCTAATATAGCATTTCAAATAAATTCCTATTCATATATTCATTGACACAAATTGATACAAATGTTCCAGTTATTTTTTCCATTACTGTAACATTTGTGGTCTTTTTTTATTGCCAGTCTTTTACTGTTTCTATGATTTATTTTTTGATTTATTCAGCATTTTCCCAGTTTTTTCGTGTAACTGGCGTTTTTATTTCCCATTCCTGACATATATTAATATTCCGTCTACCTCTTTTGCTTTCACCCTGAATTTTTCTGCGCCACTTTATGCAAAAAAAAGGGACCATTCAAGGACATTTCCTGCATAATGTGAAAGCTATCTGATGATTGATGTGGTGGATAAATTTCGGTGTCTGTTTCCAATGAGGTCTGTGCCCCCCTCCCCTCCCCCACTCCGTTTCTTTTAATCCATTTTTAATCTCATCATTTTATACACATGTATATGAAAAACAATCGTCCGCCGGCGGAAGCCTCTGACCTGGGATGATCAAAGCCTCGCATACCATGGCACTGCTACCCTGAATTCCCAGACATGCGACTGGTTTTGGCATGGCTCCTGAATGCGGGATACACATGGAACAATGGAATGGAAGGCTGCAATTACCAGGAGTGGATGTAAAAGGGAAAAAAGACAATTTGTCCAAACCATGAAGTGTTGATTTCAGTCAAGGATTGGGTTTGCCTTTCGTGTATTCTACGATGCGCGCTTCTGGGACCAGGACACCGACGACTATGTTAAATGCAGATGATTTTTGTTCTACCAGGGCAGGATAATGAGGGTATATATGATACGTTATAGGATTAGCACATGCGGCCATATACCCTCGTATTCCCCCGCTCTCCTTGTATACCCCCGGGGTGTCACAACTTCTGATTTCTCTTAGCGCTCTCTTATCCCTTGCGTCTATGGCCTGTCCTTAAAGGATCCCTTATGGGAAACAATGCTGAGTACTAAACCCATGAGAAGGGCAGAGGCCTGGTCTTATGTAGCCAGTGTGGAGTTGCTGGTGGGTTGTGGGTTGGTTGTCCAGATATGGTTCTCCGGTCATGGCGGAGGGAATCACACAACACAGATCATATGGGTCTCACATGGGGCAACAAGCAGTCACAAGAGGCAATGGCCTTACACTTACATTAGTCCCTTAAGAAGTTGCAGGTCTATTCGCTCATCAGGCATTGAACACTCTCAATAGGTGGTAACTCTCTGCCAGTGGAAGGGGTGAAGATAGCTTGGTACCATAGTCACAGGCCTTAATTTCTCACCACATGACACCCACCCTTTACTTCCAGGACATGGCTTCTCTACATGGCACACACACGCTCACAGTCCTCAGGTGTGGTGCTCATCTCCATTATCTTCTGCACACTTCTCAGTCCAATACACCACGATCTACACAGTTTATTTTTTTCAGGACAGCAAGCTGACATCTCTATCTGCTGACCTGGCCTCTCATGACTGGAAGGACATGGAAGTGCTACACGTATAGTTGTCTGTCCCTAAGGATTCCCATTGCCACTACTGTCACTGCTACAACCTGACCAAAGGTTACTTGGTAAACCAACTGGTGAGTGACACACAACCTCCACTCGCTAGCTAACTACCACAGAGTGCAGCTGGTCCTTCCATACCAGCAGCTGTGCTGTTCTCTCATGCTCCCTCTCTGTCAGCACTACAAGATCTGACCATAAAGCCCTCACAAGCCCCTCTATTTCTAAAAACAGGAACAGCTACACAGCTGTGACCCCTACACCAACCTCTGACTAAGGCCAGTGTTGCCAACACTAACTGCCATCCAGGGGCGTAGCTATAAGGGGTGCAGAGGCAGCAGTTGCTACCAGGCCCAGGAGCCAGGGGGGCCCAAAGACCCTTGTGGTGCTTAAGAAGACACCAGTATTATACAAAGTGCATGCTGGTCAATTTAAACCTCTGGCTAGAGGGAAGGGGTTAGGTCGAGAATTTGGCATGAGGGGGAAGTGACATTTCAATTTTTGCCTCAGGCAACACAAAGGCTATGTGCTTCCCTGCCCCTGGCCACAAAGCACTACGGCCCCTTTCACACGGGCGAGATTTCCGTGCGGGTGCGATGCGTGAGTTGAACGCATTGCACCCGCACTGAATCCTGACCCATTCATTTCTATGGGGCTGTTCACATGAGCGGTGATTTTCACGCAACACTTATGCGTTGCGTGAAAATCGCAGCATGTTCTATATTCTGCGTTTTTCACGTAACGCAGGTCCCATAGAAATGAATGGGGTTGCGTGAAAATCGCAAGCATCCGCAAGCAAGTGCGGATGCGGTGCGATTTCACGCATGGGTTCTAGGTGATAGTCTATTCACTGTATTATTTTCCCTTATAACATGGTTATAAGGGAAAATAATAGCATTCTGACTACAGAATGCTTAGTATAATAGTGCTGGGAGGGTTAAAAAAAATAAAAAAGTTAACTCACCTTATCCCCATGATCGCCTAGTTCCCGGTCGGTCTCTTCTTTAGCTGTGACTAAAGGACCTGTGGTGATGTCAGATCACATGCTCCATCACCATGGTGATGGACCATGTGATTGGAGCATGTGATCTGACATCACCAAAGGTCATTCAGCCCAAGCCCACAGCTAAAGAAGAGACCGACCGGGAACTACACGATCATGGGGATAAGGTGAGTTAACGTTTTTATTATTTTTTTAACCCTTCCAGCGCTATTATACTAAGCATTCTGTATTCAGAATGCTATTATTTTCCCTTATAACCATGTTATAAGGGAAAATAATAGAATCTACAGAACATCAATCCCAAGCCCGAACTTCTTTGAAGAAGTTCGGGTTTGGGTACCAAACATGCGCGATTTTTCTCACGCGAGTGCAAAACGCATGACAATGTTTTGCACTCGCGCGGAAAAATCGCGGGTGTTTCCGCAACGCACCCGCACATTTTTCCGCAACGCCCGTGTGAAACCAGCCTACGGGAAGGTAATCTCCTCGGCTTCTTCTAGTGGTGGCTGTATATATCTAACGCAAAAACACAAATGCAATCGCACTCTGCAACCAGCACTCTGCCCTGCCTCTATGCTGGATGTTGAATGAGGCATTAGTGTACATTTTGGCCAAAGCGTAATAAGCCACTCACCACGTCAAGGTCGCCTCTATGAGTGGTCCCTAACACTAGTTCCTACCTGTTATGGGCCATGACAGCCACAAAAAATCCAGGGAGCGCAGGTACAGCATGCACACCAGGCACACTCTGCTTTTAACCCCGTCCGGTGCCATAACAGCTTCCATCGGATCCAGGGATGCAAGTACCAACATGCATGCTGAGCCCACTATATACTTCTCCTGGAGCCAAATGGCTACTGGTAGGCGCTATAAAAGCAGACTCATATATCTGTATGTAGTAATCTCCTGAGCTCCCTCTAGTGGTGACTGTATATATCTGTATGTAGTACTCTCCTGAGCTCCCTCTAGTGGTGGCTGTATATATCTGTATGTAGTAATCTCCTGAGCTCCCTCTAGTGGTGGCTGTATATATCTGTATGTAGTAATCTCCTGAGCTCCCTCTAGTGGTGGCTGTATATATCTGTATGTAGTAATCTCCTGAGCTCCCTCTAGTGGTGGCTGTATATATCTGTATGTAGTAATCTTCTGAGCTCCCTCTAGTAGTCGCTGTATATATCTGTATGTAGTAACCTCCTGAGCTCCCTCTAGTGGTGGCTGTATATATCTGTATGCAGTAATCTCCTGAGCTCCCTCTAGCGGTGGCTGTATATATCTATATGTAGTAATTTCCGGAGCTCCCTCTAGTGGTGTCTGTATATATCTGTATGTAGTAATCTCCTGAGCTCCCTCTAGTGGTGGCTGTATATATCTGTATGTAGTAATCTCCTGAGCTTCCTCTAGTGGTGGCTGTATATATCTGTATGTAGTAATCTCCTGAGCTCCCTCTAGTGGTGGCTGTATATATCTGTATGTAGTAATCTCCTGAGCTCCCTCTAGTGTTGGCAGTATATATCTGTATGTAGTAATCTCCTGAGCTCCCTCTAGTGGTGGTTGTATATATCTATATGTAGTAATTGTCTGAGCTCCCTCTAGTGGTGTCTGTATATATCTGTATGTAGTAATTTCCTGAGCTCCCTCTAGTGGTGGCTGTATATATCTGTATGTAGTAATCTCCTGAGCTCCCTCTAGTGTTGGCTGTATATATCTGTATGTAGTAATCTCCTGAGCTCCCTCTAGTGGTGACTGTATATATCTGTATGTAGTAATCTCCTGAGCTCCCTCTAGTGGTGGCTGTATATATCTGTATGTAGTAATCTCCTGAGCTCCCTCTAGTGGTGGCTGTATATATCTGTATGTAGTAATCTCCTGAGCTCCCTCTAGTGGTGGCTGTATATATCTGTATGTAGTAATCTTCTGAGCTCCCTCTAGTAGTCGCTGTATATATCTGTATGTAGTAACCTCCTGAGCTCCCTCTAGTGGTGGCTGTATATATCTGTATGCAGTAATCTCCTGAGCTCCCTCTAGCGGTGGCTGTATATATCTATATGTAGTAATTTCCGGAGCTCCCTCTAGTGGTGTCTGTATATATCTGTATGTAGTAATCTCCTGAGCTCCCTCTAGTGGTGGCTGTATATATCTGTATGTAGTAATCTCCTGAGCTTCCTCTAGTGGTGGCTGTATATATCTGTATGTAGTAATCTCCTGAGCTCCCTCTAGTGGTGGCTGTATATATCTGTATGTAGTAATCTCCTGAGCTCCCTCTAGTGTTGGCAGTATATATCTGTATGTAGTAATCTCCTGAGCTCCCTCTAGTGGTGGTTGTATATATCTATATGTAGTAATTGTCTGAGCTCCCTCTAGTGGTGTCTGTATATATCTGTATGTAGTAATTTCCTGAGCTCCCTCTAGTGGTGGCTGTATATATCTGTATGTAGTAATCTCCTGAGCTCCCTCTAGTGTTGGCTGTATATATCTGTATGTAGTAATCTCCTGAGCTCCCTCTAGTGGTGACTGTATATATCTGTATGTAGTAATCTCCTGAGCTCCCTCTAGTGGTGTCTGTATATATTTGTATGTAGTAATCTCCTGAGCTTCCTCTAGTGGTGGCTGTATATATATATGTATGTAGTAATCTCCTGAGCTCCCTCTAGTGGTGGCTGTATAAATCTGTATGTAGTGAGTTCCCTCTAGTGGTGGCTGTATAATCTGTATGTAGTGAGTTCCCTCTAGTGGTGGCTGTATAATCAGGTGATTTTCCTATTTCATGACGTAAAGTCATGATTTTATTAAAGACACGGAGGCGAGTATTGCTATTCTCCTTCTTTACTCCGACCAATAGCAGCAAAGAACAAATAAAAATATTGACACATGTCATCAGCCCCTCCCCATAGTCTCTCTATAACAGGCCACACCGCCTGCAAATCCTCCTCTTTCTTTGTAAAACCGAACAGTCCAACCGAACCGCCAACCAGGAACCGGAACAGCCTGGGAACAAAAGCGCCATCCATCCGGAAGCGAACAGGAACACCAGGAACAACCTTGAAGAACCTCCTGAAGCTATCCACGTCACATGACCGGCTGGAACCGAACTGCCGACCCTCCGAACCAGGACGTAGAACAAAGGACATCACGGAAGTGACCGATCTCAACCTGAAAAAAGGCGAAAACAGAACCATGATAGAAGCAAATTGGTGCATGGTACGCACAAACAAAAGGTTGCGACAAACCTACTCAGGAAAAAACTCATAGAATTAAATCAATATGCAAATGACATACAATCAAAAGCATTCCAATATTAAACTCACATAGGGAGGGAAAACGTAGGGTGGGCAATACTCGCCTCCGTGTCTTTAATAAAATCATGACTTTACGTCATGAAATAGGAAAATCACCTGATTTTATTACAAGACCCGGAGGCTCATATTGCGAGTTCAAAGTCAAGACAAATTCTCAATGATTGATGAGAAAACGTGAGGACCTGGACGGAAGTAAAATTCTCTGAATGTGGACACTCTGGACCAGTCTGCCAATTTCAAAATGTCCTCCAACCTGGCGCCAGACACCGCCAAAGAGGTAGCGGATGCCCCCCTAGCGGAATGTGCCGAAAAAATGGAAGTGTCCACGCCCGCCAATTCCATGATCCACTTCATCCACCTAGCCAGCGTGGGAGTGGACACCGGGGCAAAAGGACGAATGGTAGAGAGGAAAAGATGAGGAAACTCCCGTGAACGATGAAGGGAAGTGCGAGCTTCATACTCCTTGAGGCATTCCACCGGACAGAGAGAAGGCGAGGCCGGGAAAGCCGGATAAGCGACTGAGCGTATGTGAGACTTGGTCCTCCTAGAGATGTCAAAGGAGACCCCCTCCGGAGTATACGAGCGGGCATCATAATCCAAAGCCCGGACGTCGGACACCCGCTTGCAGGAAATTAGACAGAAAAGAGTGACGAGCTTCGCCGAGAGTTGCCTTAAGGACAGGTCTGAATTCCGAGGCCAAGAAGATAGAAAGGAAAGGACACAAGACACGTCCCAAGTAGTCGAAAATCTGGGTCTAGGAGGCCGAGACATCCGAGAGCCGCGCAATAGACGGCATACCAAAGGATGTTGCCCCGCAGGAGTACCATCAAACCCCTGGTGGGACGCAGAAATGGCCGACCTGAAAAGGCTGATCGTGCGATAGGCCTTGCCCTGGTCGAAAAGAGAAGACAGGAAGTGCAAGATCTCCGTCACAGGTGCCGAAACGGGATCCAAGTTCCTAGCCACGCACCAGCGATTCCAAGATCCCCAGGCAGATCTGTAAGATCTTCTGGTCCCTGGGGCCCAGGCGTTCTCCAAAAGGACTCTAGCTGTTCCCGAAACTCCCGGGACCTCCCAGGGTCCCCTGAAATTCGACACGCCAACAGGCGCAGAGATCCGTCCAGGAGAAGAGGATGTAGCTGGTGATTCGGACCTCGGAGGAGAGTCTGAGATGTCGGGAGCAGGTACGGGGTCTCTATCATCATCTCCAGAAGGTGAGGAAACCACGACTGGGAAGTCCAAAACGGGACCAGCAGAACCAGATCCGCTGAATGACGGCGTACTTGAATCAGGGTCCTGGGAATCAGTTGGAAGGGGGGGAATGCGTAGAGCAGACCCCGCGACCAATCCTGTAGGAACGCGTCCACAGCTTCGGCCTCTGGGTCCGGGCGCCAACTGTAGAAACGTGGCAGCTGCGTGTTCAAGCGGGAGGCAAACAGGTCGATACAGCAATGCCCCCAAAGAGACGTTAAAGACCGGAACACCGCTGGATCTAACTGCCAATCGCTGGAGTCGGAGAGATATCGAGAGCTCCAATCCGCCCGAATGTTCTGGACGCCCGGAAGATATTCCGCCAATACAATCAACTCCTTGTCCAGACAGTAGTCCCAGAAATCCTTCGCCAACCGAGATAGGATGGTGGAACGTGTACCGCCCATGCCATTGATGTAACGCACTGCCGACACGTTGTCCATGCGAAGTTGAATGCAGGCCTTGGCCGTGTCTCTCGTGAAACTCCTGATTGCGAACGAACCTGCCAACAGTTCCAGCGCATTGATATGGAATCCCGCTTCGTCCGCTGACCAGCCGCCTCCGGTCAAGATCCCCTCGCAGTGAGCTCCCCAGCCCGACAGGCTGGCATCCGAATCCACCACGAAGTCCGGACGATGACCGAAAATGGCTTTGCCGTTCCAAGCTTGTAAATTGTGGATCCACCAGGACAACTCCTCCTTGGTTTCCTCGTCCAGAGAAATCCAATCCGCATAGGAAGCCCCTTTCCGGAGGTGGAAAATCTTCAGACGCTGGAGGGCCCGGTAATGTAGTGGGGCTGGGAAGACCGCCTGGATAGATGACGCTAGAAGCCCTATGATCCTGGCTAGTTGACGCAACGGGACCTGGGAGGACGACTTGGCTCTGCACAATTCCTTCCGAATGGACCGAACCTTGGACGGTGGTAGGCTGAGAGTCCCCGCCGTGGAATCCACCAGAAACCCCAGGAACTCCATCTCGCTAGCCGGGATGAGACAGGACTTCTCCTGATTGAGAAGGAAGCCCAGCTCCAACAGGAGATCCATAGTCCAGCGAAGATGAGTCAGCAACACCGCCTGATCCTGTGCCATGATCAGGATGTCGTCCAGATAGACGATGAGGCGAACTCCCCGACTGCGCAGCCAGGCCATAGCAGGGCGCATCAGCTTGGTGAAGCACCACGGAGCTGAAGAAAGGCCGAAAGGGAGGCACGTAAAACGCCAAACCCTGTCCTTCCAAAGGAAACATAGAAGGTCCCTGGACGCGTCCTCGACAGGGACGGTAAGATAAGCGTCCTTCAGGTCCAACTTGACCATCCAATCGCCCACTTGAAGTAGGTCCCGAAGGAGATGGATGCCCTCCATCTTGAAATGGCGGTACCTGACGAACGCGTTGAGAGCGCGTAAATTGATGACGGGCCGTAGCTGGCCCCCTTTTTTCGCCACCAAGAAAATGTTGCTGATTACCGCACCAGTGGATGCCGGAGCCGGCTCTATGGCCCCTTTGCGGAAGAGATCTGATAGCTCTGAGTCCACAAGTATGCGGCTCTCTACCGACAGCACTGCCGGGTGTGGGGGCGGAATGGACAGATGAGAAGATGCCAGCTCTATGTGGAAACCCCTGACCGTGGAGAGAATCCATTGGTCCGAGGTGATGCGCGACCAAGCTCGAGAAAAGAGCCGGAGTCTGCCCCCTACACAAACAGGCAAAGAATTGAAATGAGGCATCGGTCTTACCGTAAGGTCGTCTGGAACCAGGGTTTCCTCTGTATCCTCTAGGCCTCCAGGATCCTCCCCGGGAAGGGAAAAAGGATGATGACTCTCGCCTCTGCTCCTGGAACGCAGGTCTCTGGGAGAAGGAGCCTCTGCCCGTAGCACGGGACTGAAAATGGGCACGGCCGGACAGACGGCCCCTGAAACTGCCGGCCCTGGTAGAGACCCTACCTTGAAACACCCGCTTCATTGAACTTTGGGCCTTATCAAGTGCTGTAAAAGCACCGACGAACCGTCCTAAGTCTTTAATAAAGGACTCGCCAAACAGCAGGCCCTGAGCCTCCTTACCGGCTTCGGTAAGCGCCAAGTTGGAGAGTTTAGGCTCAACCTTGAAAAGTATGGCCTTGCGCCGTTCAATAGCCAGGGACGTGTTAACGTTTCCTGCTACGCAAATCGCGCGCTGCACCCACTCGCGCAGCTCTAGAGGGTCTACCAGCTTACCCTCGACCTTGGCAACCTCGGCCAAGTCGAAAATCTTTGCCAGTGGGCCAAATATGTCCAGGAGCTTGTCCTGACACGCACGCAGGGCTGACTCCAGACCCTTTCTCGGATTCCACCCAGATTTGGCGAGGAATTGGGTCATTTTGGGGTCTACCACTGGAGTCTCGCAAACCCTGTTCGGGATTATGGGTCTGGGGCATTCTGCCCTAAGCTTGTTGCGCGCCTCTTTGGAGAGGGGGCAACGCACGCGGGCCTCCAAATATTTGGAGACGTGCTCCAACGGCAACCACTCCGCAGACCGAGGGTGGTGTAGGGAATCTGGGTCAAAGAGCGGTTCCCCTGATGGGTCTGTCAAGGACACATCTGCTGCCGAAACCCTGGAGCTGCACCCGGGTAAGGGGTTATCTTCCATGACCCCTGATGGGTCCTCCTCTGCCTCCTCAAAGGCGTCATCTAAAGCCTCCTCCTCAGATCCGATCTCAGAATCGGTATCCATTTCCTGCAGTGCTCTAGCACTTTTCCAGTTGCGCGTGCGTTCTGCCCGACGCGTACGGGCTCTCTTGCGCGGACCAAGCGCGCCAACATTGGTGGAAACATCATCACCGTTACTTCGTTTTCTGGAGGCAGATGGTCCTGGCCCGGTGGGTGAAGACACCATGACGGGCTGCGGGGTTTGGGAGGTAGCGGGATGGGCAGCAAGGGCCTGAGCAATCGATTGGGAAATGACCGAAGTCATAGATCCCATGGCAGCAGCAATGGCGCTAGACAGTGACGCCTGCAAATCAAAAACTCCATCACAAGGGGTCAGAGCATGACCATCCTCCCCCGAAGGGGTTAATTCAACTAGAGGAACAGCCTCCTCTGCAGGGCCCTGGCCACTATGTGCAGTGTTAGGCATGTTTAATTTCAGACTATATATATAATCCTATAAACTGCGACTGATATAAGATTAAATCTTGCAACTAAGCTGGGGCTAGTGTACTGGTGATGGGGATTTGCCCCAGGCCAGTAGGAAGAAAAAACGCTGAGAACCTGTAAAGGAAAAAGCACCAGAGACGGACCGAGGCTGCCGGAGCTCCGATCTGCACAAGTCACACTGCGGAAGCCGGAAGCGCCCGAGATCTCGCGAGATCTCGAGCGCTCCTGCAAGAATGAGAGGAAGCGGAAGCAAGCCGCTCTGAGGTGAGTAGCGCGGGAACGAGGCGCCGGAAAAGAAGGGGGGAGGGAAGAGAAAACCTCACAGAGGCACAGGCGCAGCAGGGGACAGAAACGTCCCACAGGCAAAAGAGGGGAAGCGCCGAATTAACCCCCCAATGACCCCACAGACAAGGGAGAGAAAAAACCTTCCCCAAAACGGGGTGACACAAAGTATGAATCAATATATATATAAATCAAGAGCCCCCCCAAGGAGGGGGGGGGGGAACAGATAAAACTAAAGATGAACAAAGAAAATAATATATATCTACACAAAGATATCCAATATGTGCAAAAAGACAGAGCAATAAAATTTGAATACTTATCTCTGCGGTCAGCAGCAAAGAAAGAGGAGGATTTGCAGGCGGTGTGGCCTGTTATAGAGAGACTATGGGGAGGGGCTGATGACATGTGTCAATATTTTTATTTGTTCTTTGCTGCTATTGGTCGGAGTAAAGAAGGAGAATAGCAATATGAGCCTCCGGGTCTTGTAATAAAATCTGTATGTAGTGAGCTCCCTCTAGTGGTGACTGTATAAATCTGTATGTAGTGAGTTCCCTCTAGTGGTGGCTGTATAATCTGTATGTAGTGAGCTCCCCCTAGTAGTGACTGTATAATCTGTATGTAGTGAGTTCCCTCTAGTGGTGGCTGTATAATCTGTATGTAATGAGCTCCCTCTAGTGGTGGCTCTATAATCTGTATGTAGTGAACTCCCCTAGTGGTGACTGTATAATCTGTATGCAGTGAGCTCCCCCTAGTGGCGACTGTATAATCTGTATGCAGTGAGCTTCCTCTAGTGATGACTGTACAATCTATATGTAGTGAGCTCCCTCTAGTGGTGGCTGTACAATCTGTATGTAGTGAGCTCCCTCTAGTGGTGGATGTATAATCTGTATGTAGTGAGCTCCCTCTAGTAATGTCTGTATAATCTGTATGTAGTGAGCTCTCTCTAGTGGAGGCTGTATAATCTGTATGCAGTGAGCTCCCTCTAGTGGTGGCTGTACAATCTGTATGTAGTGAGCTCCCTCTAGTGGTGGCTGTATAATCTGTATGTAGTGAGCTCCCTCTAGTGGTGGCTGTACAATCTGTATGTAGTGAGCTCCCTCTAGTGGTGACTGTATAATCTGTATGTAGTGAGCTCCCTCTAGTGGTGGCTGTACAATCTGTATGTAGTGAGCTCCCTCTAGTGGTGGCTGTACAATCTGTATGTAGTGAGCTCCCTCTAGTGGTGACTGTATAATCTGTATGTAGTGAGCTCCCTCTAGTGGTGGCTGTACAATCTGTATGTAGTGAGCTCCCTCTAGTGGTGGCTGTACAATCTGTATGTAGTGAGCTCCCTCTAGTGGTGGCTGTATAATCTGTATGTAGTGAGCTCCCTCTAGTGGTGGCTGTACAATCTGTATGTAGTGAGCTCCCTCTAGTGGTGGATGTATAATCTGTATGTAGTGAGCTCCCTCTAGTGGTGGCTGTATAATCTGTATGTTGTGAGCTCCCTCTAGTAATGTCTGTATAATCTGTATGTAGTGAGCTCCCTCTAGTGGTGACTGTATAATCTGTATGTAGTGAGCTCTCTCTAGTGGAGGCTGTATAATCTGTATGCAGTGAGCTCCCTCTAGTGGTGGCTGTACAATCTGTATGTAGTGAGCTCCCTCTAGTGGTGGCTGTTTAATCTGTATGTAGTGAGCTCCCTCTAGTGGTGGCTGTATAATCTGCATGTAGTGAGCTCCCTCCACTGGTGCCTGTATAACCTACAGACGTGGACAAAATTGTTGGTACCCTTTGGTCAATGAAAGAAAAAGTCACAATGGTCACAGAAATAACTTTAATCTGACAAAAGTAATAATAAATTAAAATTCTATAAATGTTAACCAATGAAAGTCAGACATTGTTTTTCAACCATGCTTCAACAGAATTATGTAAAAAAATAAACTCATGAAACAGGCATGGACAAAAATGATGGTACCCCTAGAAAACACAGAACATAATGTGACCAAAGGGACATGTTAATTCAAGGTGTGTCCACTAATTAGCATCACAGGTGTCTACAACCTTGTAATCAGCCATTGGGCCTATATATATGGCTCCAGGTAATCACTGTGTTGTTTGGTGATATGGTGTGTACCACACTCGACATGGACCAGAGGAAGCAAAGGAAAGAGCTGTCTCAAGAGATCAGAAAGAAAATTATAGACAAGCATGTTAAAGGTAAAGGCTATAAGACCATCTCCAAGCAACTAGATGTTCCTGTGAGTACAGTTGCACATATTATTCATAAGTTTAAGATCCATGGGACTGTAGCCAACCTCCCTGGACGTGGCCGCAGGAGGAAAATTGATGACAAATCTAAGAGACGGATAATCCGAATGGTAACAAAAGAGCCTAGAAAGACTTCTAAAGAGATTCAAGGTGAACTTCATGCTCAAGGAACATCAGTGTCAGATCGCACCATCCGTCGTTGTTTGAGCCAAAGTGGACTACATGGGAGACGACCAAGGAGGACACCATTGTTGAAAACGAATCATAAAAAAGCAAGACTGGAATATGCCAAACTACATGTTGACAAGCCACAAAGCTTCTGGGAGAATGTCCTGTGGACAGATGAGACAAAAATCGAAGTTTTTGCCAAGGCACATCAGCTGTATGTTCACAGACGAAAAAATGAAGCATATCAAGAAAAGAACACTGTCCCTACTGTGAAACATGGAGGAGGCTCTGTTATGTTCTGGGGCTGCTTTGCTGCGTCTGGCACAGGGTGTCTTGAATCTGTGCAGGGTACAATGAAATCTCAAGACTATCAAGGAATTCTAGAGAGAAATGTACTAGCCAGTGTCAGAAAGCTTGGTCTCAGTCGCAGGTCATGGGTCTTGCAACAGGACAATGACCCAAAACACACCGCTAAAAACACCCAAGAATGGCTAAGAGGAAAAAATTGGACTATTCTAAAGTGGCCTTCTATGAGCCCTGACCTCAATCCTATTGAGCATCTTTGGAAGGAGCTGAAACATGCAGTCTGGAAAAGGCACCCTTCAAACCGGACACAACTGGAGCAGTTTGCTCATGAGGAGTGGGCCAAAATACCTGCTGAGAGGTGCAGATGTCTCATTGACAGTTACAGGAAGCGTTTGATTGCAGTGATTGCCTCAAAAGGTTGCGCAACAAAATATTAAGTTAGGGGTACCATCATTTTTGTCCATGCCTGTTTCATGAGTTTATTTTTTTACATAATTCTGTTGAAGCATGGTTGAAAAACAATGTCTGACTTTCATTGGTTAACATTTATAGAATTTTAATTTATTATTACTTTTGTCAGATTAAAGTTATTTCTGTGACCATTGTGACTTTTTCTTTCATTGACCAAAGGGTACCAACAATTTTGTCCACGTCTGTATATGTCATGAATAGGAGAAGGGAATAATTGCTTCCACCGGCCTCTCACCACGGGCATCATGGCAGTAGCGTTGTCTGCCTCCATTGTGAGTACTCCACTGCTTATAGGATCAGACTTGTGAAATGGAAGATTCCACTCCTGCAACTGTAACTCCTATCAGGTCACTACAGCAGGAGGAAGACTCCCTCACTTCTTCCACGTTCTGCACTCACCTGCTGCACCAGGCATTTTCCAAGGCTCACCTATAGCAGGTGAGTTGAGTACTTGCCGGAATACTCTGCATTACTCTGATAAGATCCCACCTGACCAGCGCTCTGTCTACTGCCCTGATGTGTGATGCGCTATATGTGTCCCTGCTCGTCACTAAGTGGTCGGTACTTTCCTCTTCTGCTTTGCCTCTCCCTTTATGGTGCGTAGTCTGTCAATAAGTGCTGCAAAACCTTGTGGCTGAACCGCACAATGAGCGGGTGACTGATGGGCCGGTGTCACTGCTCACATCACCGAGGGGGGGGGGGGGTGCTGTAGTGCTGTTCACTTCACGGAAAGGCTCGGCACTCCGATGGTTTTGGAGGCTCCAGCCCACACCTTACAGCTGCATTACTTTGCTTGACCCCAGAGTGATAGATGTTCCCTGCACTGATACACTGTAACAAATTATCAGGACTGGTGGGTGATTTAGACAGTGGATGTGCTTACCTGACAGAGGATTGTCTACTACATTGTAACAAATCTTCAGCTGTGACAATTAGATCATGAGTGTAGAAAAGTATCAAGCCCCTGTCGGCACCATCTTCTTAGGGGCCACGCAGTGGGCCCATTACAGTCAGTGACTGACCAGATGAGGCAGCATGCCTAGTAATGTGCCATCAATGGCTGCGGCGGGACAATCCCTCTAACGTGTAATTTCTGTAGGACTGGACGTCACATTTTCTAATGACCCATATGACTCCCCCCTCCCCCGGGCTCTTATCACTGTATTGTTAGAATGATTAGCCGGGCCCCGGGGCCCTCGTCTGCCGCTGTTCTTCACACGTTTTGTGTTTGTTGCAAAAGAAAAACATTATTAATGGAAAACGGGAAAAATAAATAGAAAAGCTGCTGGTTTATAGTGCTGCAGCGAGTGTGGCCCCTGCGCCCCCTGCGGCCCCTGCGCCCCCCACCGAGGTGTCGGAACCTTCCAGCTGTAATCAGCCACATTCAGCTCTTTGTGTTATTTTATGGGCAGAACTTGACTTGTATTAAGAAATACGAAACCCATAAAAGTGTCACAAACAACTGCTCACAATGAGGGGGGTGATGGGTGGGGGGATGATGGGGGTGGTGGTGGTGTGAGGACATGTTGGGGCTGACTATGATGTTTGTGTTCTTTTGGGACATTTTATCAAAAAGTAAAAACTAAGAATCATCCAGGATGTGTGCGGCCCCGACCACCGCCGTCCATCCCTGCAGCCTCACAAAGTAGATGTGTGTTTTACCGGATGGAGCGCGATGTTATCGGCTTTACATACAAACAGTACATACCACACGTGTACATACAAACAGTACATACCACACGTGTACATACAAACAGTACATACCACACGTGTACATACAAACAGTACATACTACACGTGTACATACAAACAGTACATACTACACGTGTACATACCAACAGTACATACTACACGTGTATATACAAACAGTACATACTACACGTGTACATACAAACAGTACATACCACACGTGTATATACAAACAGTACATACCACACGTGTACATACAAACAGTACATACCACACGTGTACATACAAACAGTACATACCACACGTGTACATACAAACAGTACATACCACACGTGTACATACAAACAGTACATACCACACGTGTATATACAAACAGTACATACTAGACATGTACATACAAACAGTACATACCACACGTGTACATACAAACAGTACATACCACACGTATACTGTACATACACTATATACACTGATACAGGGACACACATATAATACACACATATACACAGGGTAGATACACACACTATATACACTGATACATGGACATACAGTACAGACCAAAAGTTTGGACACACTTTCTTCTCATTCAAAGAGTTTTCTTTATTTTCATGACTATGACAATTGTAGCTTCACACTGAAGGCATCAAAACTATGAATTATCACATGTGGAATTATATACATAACAAACAAGTGTGAAACAACTGAAAATATGTCATATTCTAGGTTCTTCAAAGTAGCCACCTTTTGCTTTGATTACTGCTTTGCACACTCTTGGCATTCTCTTGATGAGCTTCCAGAGGTAGTCACCTGAAATGGTCTTCCAACAGTCTTGAAGGGACTGAGATGCTTAGCACTTGTTGGCCCTTTTGCCTTCACTCTGCTCGATTGGGTTCAGGTCCGGTGACTGTGGAGGCCAGGTCATCTGGCGCAGCACCCCATCACTCTCCTTCATGATCAAATAGCCCTTACACAGCCTGGAGGTGTGTTTGGGGTCATTGTCCTGTTGAAAAATAAATGATGGTCCAACTAAACGCAAACCGGATGGAATAGCATGCCGCTGCAAGATGCTGTGGTAGCCATGCTGGTTCAGTATGCCTTCAATTTTGAATAAATCCCCAACAGTGTCACCAGCAAAGCACCCCCCACACCATCACACCTCCTCCTCCATGCTTCACGGTGGGAACCAGGCATGTAGAGTCCATCCGTTCACCTTTTCTGCGTCGCACAAAGACACAGTGGTTGGAACCAAAGATCTCAAATTTGGACTCATCAGACCAAAGCACAGATTTCCACTAGTCTAATGTCCATTCCTTGTGTTCTTTAGCCCAAACAAGTCTCTTCTGCTTGTTGCTTGTCCTTAGCAGTGGTTTCCTAGCAGATATTCTACCATGAAGGCCTGATTCACACAGTCTCCTCTTAACAGTTGTTCTAGAGATGTGTCTGCTGCTAGAACTCTGGGTGGCATTGACCTGGTCTCTAATCTGAGCTGCTGTTAACCTGCGATTTCTGAGGCTGGTGACTCAGATGAACTTCTCCTCCGCAGCAGAGGTGACTCTTGGTCTTCCTTTCCTGGGGCGGTCCGCATGTGAGCCAGTTTCTTTGTAGTGCTTGATGGTTTTTGTGACTGCACTTGGGGACACTTTCAAAGTTTTCCCAATTTTTCGGACTGACTGACCTTCATTTCTTAAAGTAATGATGGCCACTCTCTTTTCTTTACTTAGAATTTGTATTATGGCAAGAAAAAAAGCAGCTAACAGTCTATTCAGTAGGACTATCAGCTGTGTATCCACCTGACTTCTCCACAACGCAACTGATGGTCCCAACCCCATTTATAAGGTAAGAAATCCCACTTATTACACCTGACAGGGCACACCTGTGAAGTGAAGACCATTTCAGGTGACTACCTCTTGAAGCTCATCAAGAGAATGCCAAGAGTGTGCAAAGCAGTAATCAAAGCAAAAGGCGGCTACTTTGAAGAACCTAGAATATGACATATTTTCAGTTGTTTCACACTTGTTTGTTATGTATATAATTCCACATGTGATAATTCAGAGTTTTGATGCCTTCAGTGTGAATCTACAATTCTCATAGTCATGAAAATAAAGAAAACTCTTTGAATGAGAAGGTGCGTCCAAACTTTTGGTCTGTACTGTACATATAATACACACATATATACACAGAGTAGATACATACACTATATACACTGATACATGAACACACACATATAATACACACATATACACAGAGTAGATACATACACTATATACACTGATACATGGACATACATATAATACACACATATACACAGGGTAGATACATACACTATATACACTGATACATGGACACACATATAATACACACATATACACAGGGTAGATACACACACTATATACACTGATACATGGACATACATATAATATAGAATACAAGGGGCGGACTGGGAACTTAAAGTGGCCCTGCAAAAAAAACTACAAGTGTCCCCATGCTGTAGGCTGTAGTTTTCCCCCCTTCCAAGGTGACCTCCGGGCACCGCAGGGGAAGGCTTATCTGGGTGACTTAGGTGGAACTCCCTGACAAGTCTGGGAGCATGAATGTTCTCCTCTGGTTCCCAGGAGTTGTCTTCTGGAGGATAGCCTTTCCAGGAAATCAAGTATTGGATTTTGGCGGCCAGGGAAGGTGTTCTCTACAAACGGTTTGAGAAGGGAGCAATGGAAGACTGGGTGCACCCTGATGGAATGTGGGTGGTCCAGCCGGAAGGTGACTTCATTAATCCGGCCAGAGATCCGAAAAGGCCCCAAGTATTTTTGGCCCAATTTCTGAGCAGGTACCTTCAGTCTTAGGTTTCTTGTGGAGAGCCACACTTGATCTCCTATCTGAAAGTCCGGAGCGGGTCTGCAACGTTTGTCTGTCGCCCGCTTAAAGCGTCTCTGAGCTTCAAGGAGATTATTGAAAAATGTTCTCTTGTGCCTTTTGTAAATTTGCCAGGCGGTCGGCCACAGCTGGAAGCGTGGAGGTGATGGGCAGGCGTGGGATGAAAGCTGGATGCAGGCCAGTGTTGGCGTAGAAAGGACTGTAATGGGTGGAACTGTGTTCCGCATTATTGTAGGAAAACTCGGCCGTAGGAAAGTGGTCCAACCAGTCATTCTGCAAATGAGTGATGAAACAACGTAGGTACTGCTCGAGGGTCTGGTTCGTTCTCTCTGTCTGCCCATTAGACTGGGGATGGAAAGCGGAGGAAAGGTTTACCGTGATCCCAAGGGCCAGGCAGAAGTCTTTCCAGAATTTAGAGGTAAATTGCACTCCTCGGTCAGAGACCACATCATCCGGAACCCCGTGTAACCTAGAGATTTCACGGAATACCAGGTCAGCCGTTTGTTTGGCGATGGGTAGGCCCTTGCAGGGGATGAAATGGGCCATCTTGGTAAGGCGGTCCACGACAACCAGGATGGTGTTCATCCCTTTTGAAGGGGGTAGGTCAACCACAAAGTCCATAGAAATTGAACCCCAAGGGACGGGAGGGGATGGGGAGTGGTCGCAGCAGCCCCACGGGTGAAGAGCGGGGAGTCTTGTTGCGGGCACAGACCGTGCATGAGGAGACAAACCTTTTAGTATCTTCCTTATACGTTGGCCACCAGAAGGAGCGGGACAGGAGTTCCTAGGTCTTTCTTGTACCTGGATGGCCAGCCAACTTGGTATCGTAGTTATATTTTAGTACATCGAGCCGTGCCATTTCTGGTACGTACAGTTGTCGATCCAGGTATACCCAGAAGCCACCCTTGAGGGTGAGGTTGACGTCTTCTGCTGGGTGGGTGAGGAAGGGGTCCTTTTCATAAGCCTTCTTGATTGACCCCAGGAATTCCTTTGGGTAGGTAGCTCCTAAGACCTTTTTCTCGGGTAGAATGCTGGCTTGGCCCTTGTTGTCCTGTGAAGGTTCAGAGAACATCCTGGAAAGGGCATCTGCTTTGCCATTCTTCGACCCCGGGCGATATGTGATAATGAAATTGAATCGAGAAAAAAAAAGGCTCCATCTGGCTTGTCTGGCGGAAAGCCTCTTGGCAGAACGGATGAATTCGAGGTTTCGGTGGTCAGTAAACACAGTTATGGGATTGAAGGCCCCCTCCAATAGATGTCTCCACTCTGAGAAGGCATCTTTGATTGCCAGCAACTCCTTATTCCCAATGTCATAAATCCTCTCTGCGGGGGACATTTGGCGAGAGAAGAAGGCGCAAGGGTGTAAAAGCATCTTTTCTCCCGTACGTTGTGATAGGACAGCGCCTACTGCGGTGTCGGAAGCGTCCACTTCGACTGTGAATGGCAGTTCGGGATTAGGATGGATCAGAATTGGAGCAGACGTGAAAAGGGATTTAAGCTTGGTGAAGGCTTCCTGTGCTTCGGGTGTCCAGGAAAAGGGCACAGTCTTTTTGGTTAACTGGGTAATTGGAGTAATGATTTTTGAGAAGTTCCGAATGAATTTTTGGTAAAAGTTGGCGAAGCCGACAAACCTCTATTTCCTTTTCGTTCTTAGGGGGAGGCCAATCTATTACAGCCTGAATTTTCCGAGGATCCATACTCAGCCCTTCCGGGGAGATGATGTAACCGAGAAACTGGGTGGTGGTCTGTTCGAACTCGCATTTCTCGAGCTTGATGTAAAGGGACTGCTCGCGGAGTCTTTGTAACACCCTGCGGACATGTTCGCGATGTTGTTCGAGATTTTCCGAGAAAATTAAAATATCGTCCAGGTATACCACTACGAACAGATCCAGCATGTCCCTAAGGACGTCATTAATGAAATGTTGGAAAGTGGCTGGGGCATTGCAAAGTGCGAAGGACATAACTAAGTAATCAAAATGTCCGTATCGTGTGCGAAAGGCGGTCTTCCATTCATCCCCGGGGCGAATGCGAACCAGATTATAGGCCCCTAGAAATCGAGCTTCGTAAAGACTTTCACCGCCCGGAGTCTCTCGAGAAGTTCCGAAATCAGGGGGAGAGGGTAACGTTTTTTTACCGTAACATCATTCAGCTTGCGGTAGTCAATGCAAGGGCGTAGAGAGGAGTCTTTTTTTCTCCACGAAGAAGAAGGGTGCTCCCGCGGGGGAGGTGGAGGGTCGAATGAAGCCCTTCTTTAGGTCCTCGTCCAAGTAGTCCTTCAGGGCCTTGAGTTCAGGCTCCGAGAGGGAGTAGATGCTGCCGAAGGGTATTTCAGCCCCAGGTAATAATTCAATTGGGCAGTCGTATGGTCGATGCGGGGGCAGCTTGTCTGCGTTTTTTTTGTCGCAGACATCCTGAAACTCGCTATATTGTGGAGGCAACAGCTCCTTGACAGTTGGTTCCGAGATGATAGATTCTTTGGGCGTTGGGGAAGCAGGTTCATGCAGACAGTTTGAAGAGCAGAACTCGGATGTGAACCGTAGACAGCGGGTTTCCCAGTCCACCGAAGGGTTGTGAGTGGCTAACCACGGGATGCCCAAGATCACCGGAAACTTGGGGGAGGCAATCAAAGAGAAGTGGATCGTCTCGTGGTGGTCGGTTTTAATGTGGAGCTGTAAATCTGCGGTCTGATGTGTAACTGGTCCCGAGGAGAGTGGGGACCCATCCACCGTTTCCAGATCGATGGGGGCTGTCTTGGTTACAAGCGGAATGTTGTTCTCGTGAGCAAAAGTTAGATCCATAAAATTGTCGCCAGCCCCGGAGTCGAGCATTGCAGAACAGAGAAGTTCGATGGTAATGACAATTGGAACGGTGAAATGGGACCCGGTGGCTGCTAACTCAGTTGTCTCTGCCGTCACCGGTGGGGTTGCGGCCTGCCGCTGCTCTCGCAGTTTAGTGACGGCAATGGTTCTGCGGGATTTGTTGGGGCATTTGATGGCAATGTGCCCTGGCTCCCCACAGTAGAGGCAGAGTCCTTCGGCCAGTCATCGTTCTTTTTCTGCTACGGACAGAGTCTTGCGCACTGCGTCAACCAGCATCGGCTCGATGGGAGGTTGGGCGACCTGCTGGGTAGTAGAGTAAGTGGGTCTGTCGCCTTGGAACCAGAGCCTTTCTTTCCTTCTCTCGGTGAGCCTCTGATTAATACGGACACACACCTGAATGAAGTCGTCAAATCATCCGGGGCTTCAAGTCTACCAAGTTCATCTTTGATCGCCTCCGATAGACCTCGCCGAAATTGGCTCCTTTGAGCAGCTGGGTTCCATTTGGTGTCTGAGACCCAGCGGCGGAACTCGGCGGCATACTCGGCGACAGAGCGTCTTCCCTGTCGAAGACAGTGTAGTCTTGCCTCAGCTGTCGCACATCGATTGGGGTCATCAAAGACCTGGCTCATAGCTGTGATGAAAACATCCAGATCGTGTAGCAGACGGCAATCGATTTCCACGTATGGAGACGCCCATGCCAGGGCCTCATCCGTCAGGAGGTTAACAATGAACAATACTTTCTTCTCATCAGTGGAAAAGGGGGCCGGATGCATCCGGAAGTAGATACGGCACTGATTGAGAAAGCCCCGGTACTGGCGACGATCTCCATTGAATTTCGAGGGTAGTGGCATGCGGGTGTCTGCAGCCGTGCCGCTTACGTCCAGGAGTTGCTCTTGGAGCTCAATGATCTCCCCCTGTTGACTCTGTACCAGGCCTTGGAGTTGAGAAAATTTCTCCTGGTAGGTGGTGCCGAACTCTTGCAGCTCAGACACCTGCTTGCGCAGGGTGGCCACTGCGGACTCCATTTCTTTGGGGCTGGTTATTCTGTTAAGGATGGTAGTGTCAATCGAGGCTCACCTGAGTCAGAGGACACCCGAGCTGGAAGTATGGAGTCCAGTGGCAGAGGCCCACAGAGGCAGGAGGCAGGTAGCGTGGTCGATCAGTCCGGGTCGGCAGCAGAGATGGCAGCGAGGTAACAGCAGGAGTAGACAGAGGCGTGGTCGGTGGTAAGCAGTGAGTCAATGCAGGCAGCAAATCAGCAAGGTCAAACGGTCCGGGTTGGCAACGATGGTTATTTAGCAATAGTGGTGGAGGAGCAGAGAGGAAGCTTGCTACAGGCTTGGAGGCACAATAACCAGCAAAGGGCTGGGTTCAAGGGCTGGGTTTTATAGGGAAGTAGCAGGTGCAAGAGATTGGAATAATCAGCAGGTCAAGGGACAAGAGAGGTAGTTAGAAGTTAGCAGTTAGCTAGAGAATAGTCCAAGGAGAGACGGTAGCCTAGTGGGTAGAGCTACCGCCTGGGACATGACTGACCACGGGTTCGAGTCCTGACGTAGATACACACACTATATACACTGATACATATACACAGGGTAGATACACACACTATATACACTGGTACATGGACATACATATAATATACACACACTGATACATATACACAGAGTAGATACATACACTGATACATGGACATACATATAATACACACATATAGACAGAATACCAGGGGCAGACTGGGAACTTAAAGTGGCCCTGCAAAAAAAACTACAAGTGTCCCCATGCTGTAGGTGGGTCCAAACTGACAGCAGGTGGGGCAGCATGATTGGCCTGAGACAGCATTACAGCAGAATACATGGGTACCTGATGCTGCTACATTAATTAATGCTGACAGCATCAGATTGTTATCTGGCTGACATCCATGAGGATGGCTTGGGATCCCACCAGGAAATTTTCCTGTAGGATCTATAGCCAGTCTGCCCCTGCAGGATATATATATATACACTAATACATAGCCATACATGTATGCACAGATTTATACACACACCCCAGATGTGCAACTAATGGTGAAGAAAAGTTTGCTGCTAAACTGCTTTTAGATCTTTGTTTCAGTTGTTTCTGTGATGTAGTGAAATATAATTACACGCACTTCATACGTTTCAGAGGCTTTTATCGACAATTACATGACATTTATGCAGAGTCAGTAGTTACAGTGTTGGCCCTTCTTTTTCAGGACCTCTGCAATTCGACTTCTGGGCCAATTCCTGACTGATACAACCCATTCTTTCATCATCACTTCTTGGAGTTTGTCAGAATTAGTGGGTTTTTGTTTGTCCACCCGCCTCTTAAGGATTTCATTTCTCCAGTAATATATATATATATATATATGCATATATTATATACATAGGGGTACATATATATCCATAGATGTTTGGGAAACATCCGTAGACATATATGTACCCATACCCATGAAACCAACCCATATAATATGCTCTATATACATAGAGATGCATGCTGCCAAGGGGGCATACATACATCTCCTTGTATGCATACACATCCTACCTGGACGGGCCCAGAAAAAGGGCCCATATATATGCATATATGTCAGGGCATATATATACTTGAATATGACACTTCCCTCAGCATACCACTTCAGTTGGTGGTACACTATTGGGGTTAGATGTTCCTTTCAGACAGGTAATGTTTACCTTGATGGCACATACACTTTGCCTGTTTGTTTGTGATGAGGTTCCCATATACACATTAAGTTATCCATATGACATTTCCTTTATATCTGTGTTAGAACTTCCTGTTTATATCTTAATACGCGAGTAGATATTGGGCTTTTGGCCCTCTGACCTGAAACGACTAAGATATCATGTCATATGGACACCGTAGCGGAATCCGGGGATCTGTATGAAGAACTGTGGATACAACTGTACGGTTTATTACATTTACTTTTGTGGATTTTCTGTAATACATCAGCCATTGTATGATTTTCTGTTCTTTTCTTTATTTATTAGTAATATTCTGGTTTAGTTATCATTTTTGTTCCTTTTGCACTATAGCAGGGATGGCCAACCTGTGGCTCTTCAGCTGTTGCAAAACTACAACTCCCAGCATGCCCAGACAGCCTACATCTATCAGCTTACAGCAGGGCATGATGGGAATTATAGTCTTACAACAGCTGGAGAGCCGCAGGTTGGCCAGCCCTGACCTATAGTGTCTGATGAAGGCCTGCGAGCAGAAAACGTTTACACGTATTGCCGCTTTTCCTGTTTTTCTGAAATAAAAATAAAAATATATTGATTGAGACAAAAATCTGCTGTGATCTATATTTATGAGGACTTGGGGTGGGAACCTTATACACAGCATAATCTACGGTGTGCGACATAGACCTGTAATGTCTAACAGCCGACCCTGAATACTTTATATATGTACCTCTTGAATTATGAGGCCTGATCTAGGGGATTATCAGGATTGTTGCCAGTGGGCTGTTTCTTATAGTACGGTATCTAGTGAGCCATGGACTGGACTATGTAGAGAAGTCATCAGAGATGTTGTGGTGTCCACCATGATGGTTGGAGCCTTGTTACCCAACCTGCTTTCGGGTAGGTGCTGCTGTTTACTGATCCTGATGGTTATCATGCCCTTTCAGTCTGCAGGCGGCCCCTCAGCGGTCACACATCGGCTGTGCAGGAATGAAAGACTGACACTTTGGAAAGTTTGTGTTCCTGAAGAGTTCACTTTCCAGAATCTCCTGGAGACCTGTGCAGATCCTTGTGGTTGAGAACATGTGCTACTATAAAATGACAGGTTCCTGCAATTACACCAACTGCACTTGGAAGGAGAACTGCGAAGAAAGCGATGAGTTTGGCTTCCAAGTGAATATTTGCATGGAACTGTCGGGTGTCTTTCTTGGCTCTATAGCACAAACCCCAAACTTGTATTGAACTTTCCTTAAGGAGATACTTTTGGCAGTCTTCAGAGCAGAGATCTTCTTCTAGGGTCTCACAGCTTTTACTTTCCGTACAAACAACCTACATCTTAAGTGTTTCTCAAGTCCTGTAAGAACACATTATTATACATCACATCTACAACACAAAAAGCAGTGCAGACATATTATACTATTAGTAATAGTAATACTATTGTGTGGGTGTCAGTCCCTATGGCTTGTATTGGCCCTTGTGGTCTCAAAGCTCTGCACAAGAATGGTGCAATGATAGACAGAGACATCCAATTCACTCAGGATTGTGCCAATTAGCGTAGCATTTACAGCCTCACAGTCACCAGAGGCACACTTAGTGCTTACACTGCCTGGCAGAGACACCATGCTTTGTAGTTACACGACCTGGCAAAGGCACTGTGCTAGGTGGTTACATTTCTTGGAAGAGTCACAATACTTTGCAGTTACACTTCTAGGCAGAGGCACAGCTGGGGGCTGTCATTTAGGACAGATCATGCATGCAGGTAGAGGTAGGGACAGTGGATGACTGAGACCAGGTCTGAACTGTTCCCTACCCTTTTCTTCTGCTTCATTCTGCTTCTGTTTGTCTGGTTTGCCTATTCTGTGTCCTGATATCTTGTCTGCAAATGCTTAGGATATGTTAAGTAGTTCTGCCTAAACGCCTGAACGTGACAGGGGCTATGCTTGACAGTTACACCTCCCAGCAGAGGCGCCATACTTTGCAGTTACACTCTTGGTAGAAGCACTAAGCTTTCTGGGTGTACTTGTTGGCAAAGGCACTATATTTGGCAGTTACGCTTCCTGGCAGAATCACTGTGCTTGGCGGTTATATCAACAGGAGAAAGTCCCTCTATGCACAGCTATGTATCAGGTGGCTCTCCATTTAGACCAGTATCAATCAGTGTGGTTTACTTCACCAAACACCATGTGCAGTGTAACGAACACAGTATTGGCTCTCCCACCGTCACACTGGTTCTCTTCAAAGACAGTACAGTAGGCGCAACAATCACAAAGTTCAGAGTCAGGTGAGGTATAGGGGTTGTTTTCCTTACTGTGTCGGATCTCAGGGTCATCACTAGCTTCAGGTGGCCCACCAGTACCATAAAGGGGCTTTAACCATCCGGAATATATGTCACCATTCTGTAAATACCAAGGGTTAATTACAGTTGTGCTCATAAGTTTACATTCCCTTGCAGAATTTATGATTTATTAACCATTGTTTAGAGAATATGAATGATATCACGGACACTTTTCTCTCGCTCATGGTTAGTGGTCGGCTGAAGCCATTTATTGTCAAACAACTGTGTTTACTCTTTTTAAATCATAATCACAACACAAACTACCCAAATAACCCAGATCAAAAGTTTACATACCCCAGTTCTTAATACCGTGTATTGCCCCCTTTAACATCAATGACAGCTTGAAGTCTTTTGTGGTAGTTGTGGATGAGGCTCTTTATCTTCTCAATGACATTGAGGTCTGGAGGTTGAGATGGCCACTCCAGAACCTTCACTTTATTTTGCTGTAGCCAATGACAGGTCAACTTGGCTTAGTGTTTTGGATCATTGTCATGTTGGAATGTCCAAGTACGCCCCATGTGCAGCTTCCGGGATGATGAGTGCAAATTTTCCTCCAGTATTTGTTGATACATTACTGCATTCATGTTGCCATCAATTTTGAAAAAGATTCCTGTGCCTTTGTAGCTCACACATCCCCGAAACATCAGCGATCCACCACCATGTTTCACAGAAGGAATACTGTACCTTTCTCATAGGCCTTGTTGACTCTTTTCCAAATGTAGCGTTTATGGTTGTGTCCAAACAGTTCAATTTTAGTCTCATCACTCCAAATGACTTTGTGCCAGAAGGTTTGAGGCTTGTCTCTGTGCTGTTTGGCATATTGTAATACTTACTTCAGAGCCGAGGAGGAACCGCTGGGACAAAGAACAAGACCACACTGATCCATGAGCTAGCCGAGATGGATCAGAGGGATGGTGATGCTGGACCTCGGTCCATTGAAGACTTGCTTCAGCAACGAGTTTGAGAGCGATTGGCATTATATGGTGCCAACCCATCGGAGACCGCCAAACAGAATGCCATTAGAGACATCCGGCTGCAGGATGAACGACAAGAGAGAGAACTAGAGCGGCAACATGAGTGGAGGATGGCGCAAATACAGCAATAAGAGACAACACCGACAGATACAGCTCCTTTCCGTAAGTTTCACTTTTGCACGTTTAAACTATTTAAGGAAGGAGAGGAGGAACTTGAAGAGTTCCTACAGGACTTTGAGAGACTATGCCAGATACATAAAGTGCTGTCCCAAGATTGGGTCGCCTTACTGACGAGTAATTTAACTGCCAAAGCTGCGGACTCGTATAGGGCCATGAAGGACAAGGACGCTATGGATTATGACCGGGTCAAAGAAGCTCTGCTAGCCCGATTTGCCATTACACCTGAAGTCAGCCGGATTAAGTTTAGGGAATCCCAGAAACAAACCAACATAACCTACGTGGAGTGGGCACATCGTATGCAGCAGAACCTTAACGGACGGTTCCAGGGAAGCCATGCTCACACCATAGAGGACATCACCCAGCTAGTATTCTTAGAACAGTTCTTTGACCACACCCCTCCGGTAGTACGGGAGTGGGTGCGAGATAAGCGACCACGGACTGTACAGCAAGTGGCTACTTTGGCCGATGAATATCTGGACTTTAGGAGGTCAGGCGAAAGTGAGCGCTATCCACTACCTTGACCCAATTTACCAGCCTCTAACCCAACTCAAGTACCTCAGTGGTCTGCCTCTAGACTATCAGCCCGACCAAACCCTCCTACCAGATCTAAGTGCTATACCTGTAACCAAACGGGTCATCTGCAGCGATATTATCCTACCTGATCCACGAGGTACCAAGAGACCACTTATCCCGGACATAAGCAACCACGGACTGTACAGCAAGCGGTAACTTTGGCCGATGAATATCTGGACTCTCGGAGCTCAGGCGGAAAAAAGCGCTATCCACTACCTCGGCCCAGTTTACCAGCCTTTAACCCAACTCCAGTACCTCAGTGTTCTGCCTCTAGACCCTCAGCCCAACCAGACCCTTCTACCGGACCTAAGTGCTATACCTATAACCAAACGGGTCATCTGCAGCGATATTTTCCTACCTGATTCATGAGGGACCGCTCATCCATCTGGGCCGGCGGCTCATTGCTTCCAGAACAAGCCCAACCCTCGAGATATTTAGGAAGAGTGCGGCAAACCTTTTGAAGCTGATCCCGTCCAGGCTGCTGTCAGAGATAATCGGCAGCACCATTATCAGGCAGTATGGATTAATGGGCAGCCAGCCCAGGGATTCCACGATTCCGGAGCTTCAATTACACTCATTCAGCCTCACATGATTCCCCAGTCGGCCCAGACCGGTCAGATTGCTGCAGTCAGGGTAGCAGGGTGCAAGTACAATATTTATCCACCGCCCGAGTCCACTTGGATTGGGGCTCAGGTGAGTGACAAGTGAAAGTGGGTTTTCTATGTGAGTTACCCGCGGAAGTACTTTTGGGGAATGATTTGAGGAAATTAACTTCCTCATATGCCCCAGAGACCGTCATGGCTGTGACCACCCGACAACAGAGCCAACTTCAAGGCAACTCAACTCCTATGGGGACCCAGACACCTCCATGTTTGGACTGGGGGCCGTACTAATTCAAGTTGGCAACGAAGGGAAAGAGCACCCGGTGGCATATCTCAGCCGCAAGTTGTTACCCCCTGAAGTTGTATATACTGCTGTGGAAAAAGAATGTTTGGCCTTAGTCTGGGCTTTAAAGAAATTGCAGCCCTACGTGTATAGATGCTCTTTTACCTTCCTGACAGACCACAATCCCTCGATATGGCTAATCCGGGTGGCGGGAGAGAACGGTCGATTACTAAGGTGGAGCCTGGCTTTGCAACCATACAATTTCACCATACAATATTAGCCAGGGCCTCAAAATGGAAATGCGGATGGGTTATCCCGGCAGACGGACCTGGAACCTTAAGACTACTTTTCCAACATCCTTGAGTTGACCCATTTGGGGTCCCACTGTGGCTGTTGGACTGTTTCCCAGGGGGGAGTATTGTCATGGTCCTTGGAATACTAAACCATGTTTACTTGATTATATTACACAGTGGTGGGTCCTCCACCATGTCTTTGGTTGAATGACTCTGTGGTTGTTTCATTGTTCTCAGTTGTAGGGATGAGCGAACTCGAACTGTATAGTTCGGGTTCGTACCGAATTTTGGGGTGTCCGTGACACGGACCCGAACCCGGACATTTTCGTAAAAGTCCGGGTTCGGGTTCGGTGTTCGTCGCTTTCTTCGCGCTTTTGTGACGCTTTCTTGGCGCTTTTTGAAAGGCTGCAAAGCAGCCAATCAACAAGCGTCATACTACTTGCCCCAAGAGGCCATCACAGCCATGCCTACTATTGGCATGGCTGTGATTGGCCAGAGCACCATGTGACCCAGCCTCTATTTAAGCTGGAGTCACATAGCGCCGCCCGTCACTCTGCTCTGATTAGCGTAGGGAGAGGTTGCGGCTGCGACAGTAGGGCGAGATTAGGCAGATTAACTCCTCCAAAGGACTTGATTAACTGATCGATCTGCAGCTGTGGATCATTGAGCTGCTGATCCTCAATTGCTCACTGTTTTTAGGCTGCACAGACCGTTTGTCAGTCTCATTTTTCTGGGGTGATCGGCGGCCATTTTGTGTCTTGTGGTGCGCCAGCACAAGCTGCGACCAAGTGCATTTAACCCTCAATGGTGTGGTTGTTTTTTGGCTAAAGCCTACATCAGGGTGAAGCTGTCACACCAAGTGCATTTAACCAGCAATAGTCTGTTCATTTTTTGGCCATATACAAAATCAGGGGCAAGCTGCGCCTGTCACCAAGTGCATTTAACCCTCAATGGTGTGGTTGTTTTTTGGCTAAAGCCTACATCAGGGTGAAGCTGTCACACCAAGTGCATTTAACCAGCAATAGTCTGTTCATTTTTTGGCCATATACAAAATCAGGGGCAAGCTGCGCCTGTCACCAAGTGCATTTAACCCTCAATGGTGTGGTTGTTTTTTGGCTAAAGCCTACATCAGGGTGAAGCTGTCACACCAAGTGCATTTAACCAGCAATAGTCTGTTCATTTTTTGGCCATATACAAAATCAGGGGCAAGCTGCGCCTGTCACCAAGTGCATTTAACCCTCAATGGTGTGGTTGTTTTTTGGCTAAAGCCTACATCAGGGTGAAGCTGTCACACCAAGTGCATTTAACCAGCAATAGTCTGTTCATTTTTTGGCCATATCCCAGTCTAATTCTGTCACTAAATCCATACCGGTCACCCAGCGCCTAAATACTAGGCCTCAAATTTATATCCAGCTAAATCTGTCCCTAGTGCTGTAGCTGGGCGAGTTATTTAGTGTCCGTTCAAGCACATTTCTTGTTCTGGGTTGAAATACAATTCCCAATTTAGCAATTTCATAATTTAGTGGTTCCTGCTATATCAGAGCTATTTGAAATCTATCCCAAAAAGGGTATATAATATTGAAGGTGCACATAGGGTCATTCAGAGTAACTTCACACACACCCGCTACTGTGTATTTCCAAGTCTAATTCTGTCACTAAATCCATACCGGTGACCCAGCGCCTAAATACTAGGCCTCAAATTTAATTCCCTCTAAATCTCTCGTTACCCACCGCTGTACTGTTGTTGCTGGGCAAGATATTTAGTGTCCGTCAAAGCACATTTTTTGTTCTGGGTTGAAGTACAATTCCCAATTTAGCAATTTCATAATTTAGTGGTTTCTGCTATATCAGAGCTATTTGAAATCTATCCCTAAAAGGGTATATAATATTGAAGGTGCACATAGGGTCATTCAGAATAACTTCACACACACCCGCTACTGTGTATTTCCAAGTCTAATTCTGTCACTAAACCCATACCTGTCACCCAGCGCCTAAATACTAGGCCTCAAATTTAAATCCCTCTAAATCTCTCGTTACCGCTTGTACTGTTGTAGCTGGGAAAGTTATTTAGTGTCCGTCAAAGCACATTTTTTGTTCTGGGTTGAAGTACAATTCCCAATTTAGCAATTTCATAATTTAGTGGTTCCTGCTATATCAGAGCTATTTGAAATCTATCCCTAAAAGGGTATATAATATTGAAGGTGCACATAGGGTCATTCAGAATAACTTCACACACACGCTTCTGTGCATTTCCAAGTCTAATTCTGTCACTAAATCCATACCGGTGACCCAGCGCCTAAATACTAGGCCTCAAATTTAATTCCCTCTAAATCTCTCGTTACCCACCGCTGTACTGTTGTTGCTGGGCAAGATATTTAGTGTCCGTCAAAGCACATTTTTTGTTCTGGGTTGAAGTACAATTCCCAATTTAGCAATTTCATAATTTAGTGGTTTCTGCTATATCAGAGCTATTTGAAATCTATCCCTAAAAGGGTATATAATATTGAAGGTGCACATAGGGTCATTCAGAATAACTTCACACACACCGCTTCTGTGCATTTCCAAGTCTAATTCTGTCACTAAATCCATACCGGTGACCCAGCGCCTAAATACTAGGCCTCAAATTTAATCCCTCTAAATCTCTCGTTACCCACCGCTGTACTGTTGTTGCTGGGCAAGATATTTAGTGTCCGTCAAAGCACATTTTTTGTTCTGGGTTGAAGTACAATTCCCAATTTAGCAATTTCATAATTTAGTGGTTTCTGCTATATCAGAGCTATTTGAAATCTATCCCTAAAAGGGTATATAATATTGAAGGTGCACATAGGGTCATTCAGAATAACTTCACACACACGCTTCTGTGCATTTCCAAGTCTAATTCTGTCACTAAATCCATACCGGTGACCCAGCGCCTAAATACTAGGCCTCAAATTTAAATCCCTCTAAATCTCTCGTTACCCACCGCTGTACTGTTGTTGCTGGGCAAGATATTTAGTGTCCGTCAAAGCACATTTTTTGTTCTGGGTTGAAGTACAATTCCCAATTTAGCAATTTCATAATTTAGTGGTTTCTGCTATATCAGAGCTATTTGAAATCTATCCCTAAAAGGGTATATAATATTGAAGGTGCACATAGGGTCATTCAGAATAACTTCACACACACGCTTCTGTGCATTTCCAAGTCTAATTCTGTCACTAAATCCATACCGGTGACCCAGCGCCTAAATACTAGGCCTCAAATTTAAATCCCTCTAAATCTCTCGTTACCCACCGCTGTACTGTTGTTGCTGGGCAAGATATTTAGTGTCCGTCAAAGCACATTTTTTGTTCTGGGTTGAAGTACAATTCCCAATTTAGCAATTTCATAATTTAGTGGTTTCTGCTATATCAGAGCTATTTGAAATCTATCCCTAAAAGGGTATATAATATTGAAGGTGCACATAGGGTCATTCAGAATAACTTCACACACACCGCTTCTGTGCATTTCCAAGTCTAATTCTGTCACTAAATCCATACCTGTGCACCCAGCGCCTAAATACTAGGCCTCAAATTTAAATCCCTCTAAATCTCTCGTTACCCACCGCTGTACTGTTGTTGCTGGGCAAGATATTTAGTGTCCGTCAAAGCACATTTTTTGTTCTGGGTTGAAGTACAATTCCCAATTTAGCAATTTCATAATTTAGTGGTTTCTGCTATATCAGAGCTATTTGAAATCTATCCCAAAAGGGTATATAATATTGAAGGTGCACATTGGGTCATTCAGAATAACTTCACACACACCCGCTACTGTGTATTTCCAAGTCTAATTCTGTCACTAAACCCATACCTGTCACCCAGCGCCTAAATACTAGGCCTCAAATTTAAATCCCTCTAAATCTCTCGTTACCGCTGTCCTGTTGTAGCTGGGAAAGTTATTTAGTGCCCGTCAAAGCACATTTTTTGTTCTGGGTTGAAGTACAATTCCCAATTTAGCAATTTCATAATTTAGTGGTTCCTGCTATATCAGAGCTATTTGAAATCTATCCCAAAAAGGGTATATAATATTCAAGGTGCACATTGGGTCATTCAGAATAACTTCACACACACGCTTCTGTGCATTTCCAAGTCTAATTCTGTCACTAAATCCATACCGGTCACCCAGCGCCTAAATACTAGGCCTCAAATTTATATCCCGCTGAATTTGAATACAATACATTGGGCCAAATAATATATTTGTTGTTGTGGTGAACCATAACAATGAGAAAAACATCTAGTAAGGGACGCGGACGTGGACATGGTCGTGGTGGTGTTAGTGGACCCTCTGGTGCTGGGAGAGGACGTGGCCGTTCTGCCACATCCACACGTCCTAGTGTACCAACTACCTCAGGTCCCAGTAGCCGCCAGAATTTACAGCGATATATGGTGGGGCCCAATGCCGTTCTAAGGATGGTAAGGCCTGAGCAGGTACAGGCATTAGTCAATTGGGTGGCCGACAGTGGATCCAGCACGTTCACATTATCTCCCACCCAGTCTTCTGCAGAAAGCGCACAGATGGCGCCTGAAAACCAACCCCATCAGTCTGTCACATCACCCCCATGCATACCAGGGAAACTGTCTCAGCCTCAAGTTATGCAGCAGTCTCTTATGCTGTTTGAAGACTCCGCTGGCAGGGTTTCCCAAGGGCATCCACCTAGCCCTTCCCCAGCGGTGAAAGACATAGAATGCACTGACGCACAACCACTTATGTTTCCTGATGATGAGGACATGGGAATACCACCTCAGCATGTCTCTGATGATGACGAAACACAGGTGCCAACTGCTGCGTCTTTCTGCAGTGTGCAGACTGAACAGGAGGTCAGGGATCAAGACTGGGTGGAAGACGATGCAGGGGACGATGAGGTCCTAGACCCCACATGGAATGAAGGTCGTGCCACTGACTTTCACAGTTCGGAGGAAGAGGCAGTGGTGAGACCGAGCCAACAGCGTAGCAAAAGAGGGAGCAGTGGGCAAAAGCAGAACACCCGCCGCCAAGAGACTCCGCCTGCTACTGACCGCCGCCATCTGGGACCGAGCACCCCAAAGGCAGCTTCAAGGAGTTCCCTGGCATGGCACTTCTTCAAACAATGTGCTGACGACAAGACCCGAGTGGTTTGCACGCTGTGCCATCAGAGCCTGAAGCGAGGCATTAACGTTCTGAACCTGAGCACAACCTGCATGACCAGGCACCTGCATGCAAAGCATGAACTGCAGTGGAGTAAACACCTTAAAACCAAGGAAGTCACTCAGGCTCCCCCTGCTACCTCTTCTGCTGCTGCCGCCTCGGCCTATTCTGCTGCTGCCGCCTCGGCCTCTTCCTCCGCCTCTGGAGGAACGTTGGCACCTGCCGCCCAGCAAACAGGGGATGTACCACCAACACCACCACCACCACCTCCGTCACCAAGCGTCTCAACCATGTCACACGCCAGCGTTCAGCTCTCCATCTCACAAACATTTGATAGAAAGCGTAAATTCCCACCTAGCCACCCTCGATCCCTGGCCCTGAATGCCAGCATTTCTAAACTACTGGCCTATGAAATGCTGTCATTTAGGCTGGTGGACACAGACAGCTTCAAACAGCTCATGTCGCTTGCTGTCCCACAGTATGTTGTTCCCAGCCGGCACTACTTCTCCAAGAGAGCCGTGCCTTCCCTGCACAACCAAGTATCCGATAAAATCAAGTGTGCACTGCGCAACGCCATCTGTAGCAAGGTCCACCTAACCACAGATACGTGGACCAGTAAGCACGGCCAGGGACGCTATATCTCCCTAACTGCACACTGGGTAAATGTAGTGGCAGCTGGGCCCCAGGCGGAGAGCTGTTTGGCGCACGTCCTGCCGCCGCCAAGGATCGCAGGGCAACATTCTTTGCCTCCTGTTGCCACCTCCTCCTTCTCGGCTTCCTCCTCCTCTTCTTCCACCTGCTCATCCAGTCAGCCACACACCTTCACCACCAACTTCAGCACAGCCCGGGGTAAACGTCAGCAGGCCATTCTGAAACTCATATGTTTGGGGGACAGGCCCCACACCGCACAGGAGTTGTGGCGGGGTATTGAACAACAGACCGACGAGTGGTTGCTGCCGGTGAGCCTCAAGCCCGGCCTGGTGGTGTGTGATAATGGGCGAAATCTCGTTGCAGCTCTGGGACTAGCCAATTTGACGCACATCCCTTGCTTGGCGCATGTGCTGAATTTGGTGGTGCAGAAGTTCATTCACAACTACCCCGACATGTCAGAGCTGCTGCATAAAGTGCGGGCCGTCTGTTCGCGCTTCCGGCGTTCACATCCTGCCGCTGCTCGCCTGTCTGCGCTACAGCGTAACTTCGGCCTTCCCGCTCACCGCCTCATATGCGACGTGCCCACCAGGTGGAACTCCACCTTGCACATGCTGGACAGACTGTGCGAGCAGCAGCAGGCCATAGTGGAGTTTCAGCTGCAGCACGCACGGGTCAGTCGCACTACAGAACAGCACCACTTCACCACCAATGACTGGGCCTCCATGCGAGACCTGTGTGCCCTGTTGCGCTGTTTCGAGTACTCCACCAACATGGCCAGTGGCGATGACACCGTTATCAGCGTTACAATACCACTTCTATGTCTCCTTGAGAAAACACTTAGGGCGATGATGGAACAGGAGGTGGCCCAGGAGGAGGAGGAGGAGGATGAGGAAGAGGGGTCATTTTTAGCACTTTCAGGCCAGTCTCTTCGAAGTGACTCAGAGGGAGGTTTTTTGCAACAGCAGAGGCCAGGTACAAATGTGGCCAGCCAGGGCCCACTACTGGAGGACGAGGAGGACGAGGATGAGGAGGAGGTGGAGGAGGATGAGGATGAAGCATGGTCACAGCGGGGTGGCACCCAACGCAGCTCGGGTCCATCACTGGTGCGTGGCTGGGGGGAAAGGCAGGACGATGACGATACGCCTCCCACAGAGGACAGCTTGTCCTTACCCCTGGGCAGCCTGGCACACATGAGCGACTACATGCTGCAGTGCCTGCGCAACGACAGCAGAGTTGCCCACATTTTAACCTGTGCGGACTACTGGGTTGCCACCCTGCTGGATCCACGCTACAAAGACAATGTGCCCACCTTACTTCCTGCACTGGAGCGTGATAGGAAGATGCGCGAGTACAAGCGCACGTTGGTAGACGCGCTACTGAGAGCATTCCCAAATGTCACAGGGGAACAAGTGGAAGCCCAAGGCCAAGGCAGAGGAGGAGCAAGAGGTCGCCAAGGCAGCTGTGTCACGGCCAGCTCCTCTGAGGGCAGGGTTAGCATGGCAGAGATGTGGAAAACTTTTGTCAACACGCCACAGCTAACTGCACCACCACCTGATACGCAACGTGTTAGCAGGAGGCAACATTTCACTAACATGGTGGAACAGTACGTGTGCACACCCCTCCACGTACTGACTGATGGTTCGGCCCCATTCAACTTCTGGGTCTCTAAATTGTCCACGTGGCCAGAGCTAGCCTTTTATGCCTTGGAGGTGCTGGCCTGCCCGGCAGCCAGCGTTTTGTCTGAACGTGTATTCAGCACGGCAGGGGGCGTCATTACAGACAAACGCAGCCGCCTGTCTACAGCCAATGTGGACAAGCTGACGTTCATAAAAATGAACCAGGCATGGATCCCACAGGACCTGTCCGTCCCTTGTCCAGATTAGACATTAACTACCTCCCCATAACCATATATTATTGGACTCCAGGGCACTTCCTCATTCAATCCTATTTTTATTTTCATTTTACCATTATATTGCGATGCTACCCAAAGTTGAATGAACCTCTCCTCTGCCTGTGTGCTAGGCCTAAATATATGCCAATGGACTGTTGCAGTGGTGGCTGACATGAAGCCTGATTCTCTGCTATGACATGCAGACTAATTCTCTGCTGACATGAAGCCAGATTGTCTGTTACGGGACCTCTCTCCTCTGCCTGGGTGCTGGGCCTAAATTTATGACCATGGACTGTTGCAGTGGTGGCTGACGTGAAGCCTGATTCTCTGCTATGACATGCAGACTGATTCTCTGCTGACATGAAGCCAGATCGTCTGTTACGGGACCTCTCTGCTCTGCCTGTGTGCTAGGCCTAAATATATGCCAATGGACTGTTGCAGTGGTGGGTGACGTGAAGCCTCATTCTCTGCTATGACATGCAGACTGATTCTCTGCTGACATGAAGCCAGATTCTCTGTTACGGGACCTCTCTGCTCTGCCTGTGTGCTAGGCCTAAATATATGCCAATGGACTGTTGCAGTGGTGGGTGACGTGAAGCCTCATTCTCTGCTATGACATGCAGACTGATTCTCTGCTGTCATGAAGCCAGATTGTCTGTTACGGGACCTCTCTGCTCTGCCTGTGTGTGTGCTGGGCCTAAATATATGCCAATGGACTGTTGCAGTGGTGGCTGACGTGAAGCCTCATTCTCTGCTATGACATGCAGACTAATTCTCTGCTGACATGAAGACAGATTCTCTGTTACGGGACCTCCCTCCTCTGCCTGGGTGCTGGGCCTAAATATATGCCAATGGACTGTTGCAGTGGTGGCTGACGTGAAGCCTCATTCTCTGCTATGACATGCAGACTAATTCTCTGCTGACATGAAGACAGATTCTCTGTTACGGGACCTCTCTCCTCTGCCTGGGTGCCGGGGCCTAAATATCTGAGAATGGACTGTTCCAGTGGTGGGTGACGGGAAGCCAGATTCTCTGCTATGGAACCTCTCTCCAATTGATTTTGGTTAATTTTTATTTATTTAATTTTTATTTTAATTCATTTCCCTATCCACATTTGTTTGCAGGGGATTTACCTACATGTTGCTGCCTTTTGCAGCCCTCTAGCTCTTTCCTGGGCTGTTTTACAGCCTTTTTAGTGCCGAAAAGTTCGGGTCCCCATTGACTTCAATGGGGTTCGGGTTCGGGACGAAGTTCGGATCGGGTTCGGATCCCGAACCCGAACATTTCCGGGATGTTCGGCCGAACTTCTCGAACCCGAACATCCAGGTGTTCGCTCAACTCTACTCAGTTGTCTTTAGGATAATCTCCTCCAAACGGCTCCATGTTCTGGAAGGAAGGCATTGTTGTGTTTGTTTGCTTAGGTAATTTAATTATCTCCTGGGACTTCTCTGCATGGCCACACACATCTGCCCGCCCAGTCAAGCTATCCGACCAATCCCTGCTGACCCTGTTTCAAGTCCTTATTTGCATGGCCAAGAGGACCTAAGTGAAGACTAGAGGGGACTTTACAATTGACCAATAGGAAGTGGTTGTTTAGGCATGGTGTTCAAACCGTGTGTATAAAAGTGGGTTGTGTGCATTCAATAAATGAGAGACTCCTGATGGAACTTACATACAGCCTGCCTGGGGATTGCTCTGAGCTATTACCACTGGATCTGAACGGCACAGCTGTAGTTCGAATCCCGGATTATCGAATGACTGAACAATCAGAGATTGCGGTCTGAAGTCTGGGGAGTGACGGGAGAGCGGAACAGTGCAAGCAAAGCGGCTCGTTACAGTATGGAAACTGTTTAGAAGTGAACAGGGAATTTACATTTCTTTATATGTCTCCATCTTTAATAACATTCTGTTAATGGCGGACAAATCTTTTTCCTATTTTTTATAACCCTGAAGAACCTCGCAAGTCGCTGACACTTTCCTCAGTGTTTATAGTGACTCTGGGGAGTACGTAAACTTGAGGAAGGATGAATGGGCCCAGTCCTATAAAAGTGTTTCCCCCTCCACCGACGCTCGCTGCGTTCATGACTCATTGTGCACCTGTTTTATAACTATGACTTGTTAACGCCTTTCACAACACAAATTCATATTTCATTTTTCGAAGAGTGAGTCGCAGACTAAATCTAATTACAGACAGATATGAGCAGGTAACGTTTTCGCTTTGGTCAGCAAAACTGTATTATTACATTCCAGAGCAATCATACCCAGAGGAGCAGATTAACCCGGGTGTAGATGAAGCTGCTGATCCGCCAAGAACAAACATGGCTGGGGTTTAGAAAGTAAAATGAAGAGGAGGGGAGGAGGGGTAAAGGAAAAGAGAGGTGAGGAGGTGGTGGAGGAAGCTAGAGGATGGGACGAGGAAGGAAGAGGAGGGAATTAGAAGGAGAGGTAAGAAATAGTGGAGGAAGTTAGAGGACAGGGAGAAGGAGGAAGAGGAGAGGAAAGGAAAAAGGAGAAGAGTAGAGGTAAGAAGATGTAGTAGAGGAAGGCAGAGGACAGGGAGAAGTAGGAAGAGGAGGGGAGAGGAGAGGTAAGAAGAGGTAATGGAGGAAGGTAGAGGACATGGAGAAGTAGGAAGAGGAGGGGAGAGGAGAGGTAAAAGAGGTGGTGGAGGAAACTAGAGGGCGGGAGAAGGAGCAATAGGCAGGAAGAGGAAGAAGGCGGTGAAGTGAGAAGAGCTGGGATGAAGGAATAATAGTAAGGGAGAGGAAGAAGATGAAAAGGAGAGGTAAGAAGAGGTGGGGAAGAAAGCTAGAGGACAGCGAGAAGGAGGTATCGGTAGAGAGGGAGGGGGAGAGGTGAGAAGAGGTGGTGGAGGAAGCTAGAAGATGGGGAGAGGAAGAAGAAGAGGTAAGAAGAAGTGAGGAAGGAAGAGGCAGGGAGAGTGAAGAGTGAGAGATGATGTAAGAAGAGGTGGTGGAGGACGCTAGAGGATGAGGAGAAGGAGAAAGTAGCAGCAAGAGAGATAAGAAGGAGAGTAGAGGTGATAAGAGCTGGGGTGGAAACCAGAGGACATGGAGAAAGAGGAAGAGGAGGGGAGATGGAGGAGGTGTAAAGGAGAGGAGAGGTGAAAACAGATGAGAAGGAAGCTGAAGGACAGGGACAGAAGAAGAAAGAGGAGGAGAGAGGGAGAAGAAGGTGGAGGAGAAGTGAGAAGAGATGAGGAGGAAACTGGAGGACAGAGAGAAGGAAAAATAGGAGGAGATAGGGAGAAGTGGGAGAGAAGAGGTGAGGGAAGAAGCTAGAGGGCAAGGTGAAGGAGGAAGGGTAGGGGAGAGGGAAGAGGGGGAGAGGAGTGAAAGGAGAGAAGAGGTGGATAAGGAATCTAGAGGACAGGAAGATAACAAGAGGGGAGGGACAGAAGTTAAGGTAAAGGGGAGGTAAAAATAAGTAGTGGAGAAATCTAGAGAACAGGAAGAAGAAGGAAGAAAAGTGGAGAGGGAGGAGAGGTGAGAAGGGGTCGTAGAAGCTAGAGGACAGGTAAGAGGAGGAGGAGGGGTGAGAAGGAGGAGTGGGAGAGAAGTTGTGAGAAGAGGTGAGGGAGGAAGCAAGAGGACAGGGAGAAAGAGAGGTAGAAAGGAAGAGGAAAGGAAATAAAAGAGGAGGTAGTGAAGCAGATTATAGGAGGAAAACAGAAGAGGAGATGATAACTGATGAATTGGAAGCTAGAGGACAGGAAGAAGGGGAGAGGAGAAGTAAGACAAGTAAGTTAGGGAGGAAGCAAGAGGAAAGGAAAAATTAGGTGAAGGAGGAAGCTAGAGGATAAGAAAAAGGCAGAAGAAGATGGGTAGGGGGAATAAGGAGAGAGGGAAAAAAGATGAGAGGTAAAAAGAGGTGAGGGAGAAAGCTAAAGAAGAGGGGGAATTAAAGAGAAGGGGAAGGGAGATGTGGGAGAAGGAGAAAGAGCAGGGGAGAGGATAGGGAGGAAAACGGAGGATTAAAGAGTAGGGGAGCTATAAGAAAATATCGGGATGTGGTAGAGAAACTTACAGCATGTGGGGAAGGAGGAAGAGGAGAACAGAGGGAAGATGAAAGATAAGAAGTGGTGGGGGAGGAAGCTAGAGGACAGGGAGATGGAGGAGAGGTGAGAAGAGGTATGTTAGAGAAACCGAGAACCAGGGAAAATAAAAGAGAAGAGGGAAAAGGTGTACTAGGAGGAAGAGGAGGAGGAGAGAAGAGAAAAGGTGGGGGAGGAAGCTAGAGGAAAGTGATAAGGCTAAAGAGAAGGAGACAGGAAGAAGGGGGGGAGAGGTGAGAAGAGGTGGGGGAGGAATTTAGAGAAAAGGAAAAATGGAAGAGGAAGAAGGAGGAAGATTAGGGGGAGGTTGAAGAGTAGGCAGAGAGGAGAAAAGAGGTAGGACTGGAAGTTAGAGGATGAGAAGAAGGCATAAAAAGAGGAGAGGGGGTGAAGGGGAAGGAAGTGTTAGATAAAGATACAGGGCCTTGAAAAAGTATTCATACACCTTGAATTTTTCCACATTTTTTCATGTTTCATCCACAAACTTAAATGTATTTTATTGCAACTTTATGTGATAGACCAACACAAAGTAGCAAGTATCTGTGAAGTGAGAAGAAAATGATACACGGTTTTAAAAATTGTAATAAATAAAAAAAACTCTATGGCATGCACCCTAAATAAAATCCAATGTGACCAATTGCAATCAGAAGTCAACTGATTAATAAATAGAGTCCACCAGTGTGTAATGTATTCTCAGTATAACTGCAATTGTTCTGTGAAGGCCTCAGAGGTTAGTTAGAGAGTGTTAGTGATCAAGTATCATCATGAAAACCAAGGAACACACCAGACAGGTAAGGGATAAAGTTGTGGAGAAGTGTAAAGCAGGACAAGGTTACAAAAAATATTCCCAAGATCTGAACATCTCACGGAGCTCTGTTCAATCTATCATTTAAATGGAGACCAGGCAAGCAGAACACTAATTAGAGAAGCAGCCAAGAGGCCCTCTAGGGGGAATTCAATAGATTACTGCATACAAATATCTACAGCCACCACTAGATGGAGCTCAGGAGATTACTGCATATAAATATATACAGCCACCACTAGAGGGAGCTCAGGACATTACTACATACAGATGTATACAGCCACCACTAGAGGAAGCTCAGGAGATTACTACATAAAGATGTATACAGCCACCACTAGAGGGAGCTTAGGCGATTACTGCATACAGTTGTATACAGCCACCACTAGAGGAAGCTCAGGAGATTATTACATAAAGATGTATACAGCCACCACTAGAGAGAGCTTAGGAGATTACTGCATACAGATATATACAGCCATCACTAGAGGGAGCTCAGGAGATCACTTCATACAGATATATACAGCCATCACTAGAGGGAGCTCAGGAGATCACTTCATACAGATATATACAGCGACCACTAGAGGGAGCTCGTGAGATTACTATATACAGATATATAGAGCCACCACTAGAGGGAGCTTAGGAGATTACTACATACATATGTATACAGCCACCACTAGAGGAAGCTCAGGAGATTACTACATAAAGATGTATACAGCCACCACTAGAGGGAGCTTAGGAGATTACTACATACAGATATATACAGCCACCACTAGAGGAAGCTCAGGAGATTACTGCATACAGATATATACAGCCACCACTAGAGGGAGCTCAGGAGATTACTACATACAGATATATACAGCCACCACTAGAGGAAGCTCAGGAGATTATTACATAAAGATGTATACAGCCACCACTAGAGGGAGTTTAGGAGATTACTACATACATATGTATACAGCCACCACTAGAGGAAGCTCAGGAGATTACTACATAAAGATGTATACAGCCACCACTAGAGGGAGCTTAGGAGATTACTACATACAGATATATACAGCCACCACTAGAGGAAGCTCAGGAGATTACTACATACAGATATATACAGCCACCACTAGAGGAAGCTCAGGAGATTACTACATAAAGATGTATACAGCCACCACTAGAGGGAGCTCAGGAGCTCACTACATACAGATGTATACAGCCATTACTAGAGGGAGCTCAGGAGATTACTACATACAGATATATACAGCCCCCACTAGAGGGAGCTCAGGAGATTACTACATACAGATATATACAGCCACCACTAGAGGAAGCTCAGGAGATTACTACATACAGATATATACAGCCACCACTAGAGGGAGCTCAGGAGATTACTGCATACAGATATATACAACCACCACTAGAGGGAGGTCAGGAGATCACTACATACAGATATATAAAGCTATCACTAGAGGGAGCTCAGGAGATTACTACATACAGATATATACAATCACCACTAGAGGGAGCTCAGGAGATTACTACATACAGATATATACAGCCACCACTAGAGGGAGCTCAGGAGATTACTACATACAGATATATACAGCCACCACTAGAGGGAGCTCAGGAGATTACTACATACAGATATATACAGCCACCACTAGAGGGAGCTCAGGAGATTACTGCATACAGATATATACAGCCACCACTAGAGGGAGCTCAGGAGATTACTACATACAGATATATACAGCCACCACTAGAGGGAGCTCAGGAGATTACTGCATACAGATATATACAACCACCACTAGAGGGAGGTCAGGAGATCACTGCATACAGATATATACAGCCACCACTAGAGGGGGCTCAGGAGATCACTGCAACAGATTGTGGGGATGTGCTCGTGGTAGGCTACGGTAGCGGCGGCAGTATTGAGGCAATCATAGACAGTCTTTGTGATACACTGTGACTTTATTCACACCAACGGCATAACAGGCAATGTGCAGACCACACGGGTGCATATCCACATAGTGCATAGAACAAAAGTCCTTCCATAGAAAATAAACAGCAGGTTTGAGTCACCTTGTTTTGGACAGAGCACAGCAGTTCTGCAGGCTTCTAGGCTATCTGCCTTTGTCTCCCTCAGGCCAGAGCCCCTTCGGCTCGTAGCACCACAGGTCCCAGGGCTATCCTTCAATGTGTGCTGCGCCCAGACTCTCCTTCACCAGCACTCACTCTGTCTGTGGAAATCTCCAGCCCAGCAAGACACACCCCACCCCCATCATCAGCAGGCTGGGTTCTTTAAAGGCCCAGCTCCACCAAAAACCTGGGCTGGACGTGGGGAACAGTAAGAACCGGCCCGGACATGCTGCGCCAGCAGCATTCGCCGCTGTAACCGCAATGATCCGGTTCTTACTCCACCGAGGCCAGGACCTCTGGTGGCACGTATCGTCCGTCCATTATTATTCCGGGGACTCTCCTACATATCCCCCCCCCCCCTTTGTTCACCCCTGAGGGCTTGAACATACCGTTCAAGCCTGAGGGGGTGAACACACGCACAGCAGTGTACCCGGGACAGGGTATCTGCGTTCCCCTGTAAGCGGCCGGCCCTGTGCTCAACAGTGAACTTAAAGTTCTGGAGGGACAAGAACCACCTGGTAACCGGAGCGCTCCCCTCCTTAGCCCGACTCATCCACTGGAGAGGGGAGTGGTCGGTCACCAGACGGAACCTTCTCCCCAGAAGGTAATATCTGAGAGACTCGAGTGCCCACTTGCTCTTTGACTCTTCTATGACCCCTAGACGTAGCATTGATCTTACCTCCTGCGAAATGGCCTGTCGCCGAGCCTCCGGTACTCGGTATGGTCTTAGGCGGACTTTCACCCGGGGCTCGGTGACAATGTCATGCTCGATCAAGGTGGTACGTCCAGGAAGGTCAGAGAATACGTCCCTATTCCGACTAACAAATTCTTTCACCTCTTGTGCTTGTTTGGTCGACAGTCCGTCCCCTATCGTCACCCCAGCGGCGTTCTCCGGAACACCTGGTGACCCCGGGTCACTCCCTGATGTCCCGACAGAGGGCGGGCTGTCTGCAAACAAATTCTCTCTGTCTCTCCAAGGTTTTAGTAGATTCACATGATATACCTGTTCGGGCTTCCGCCTCCCTGGCTGGTATATCCTGTAATCAACTGGGCCCACCTTCTCCTTAACTTCATAGGGTCCTTGCCACCGGGCCAAGAATTTACTCTCGACCGTGGGTACAAGAACTCGGTCCCCCGGGTGAAATGTCCTTACCCGGGCGGTTTGGTTATATACCCGACTCTGGGCCAGTTGTGCCGCTTCCATGTGCTCACGGACGATCGGCAACACGACCCCTATTCGGTCCTGCATTTTTCCTATGTGCTCTATCACACTTTTATGAGGCGTAGGCTGTTGCTCCCATGCTTCCTTAGCGATATCCAGTAGCCCACGGGGATGTCGCCCATATAACAACTCAAAGGGCGAGAACCCCGTGGACGCCTGGGGCACCTCCCGTACCGCAAACAAAACATAGGGCAACAGTAAGTCCCAATCTCTCCCGTCCTTAGCCACGACTCTTTTTAGCATGGACTTCAGGGTCTTATTAAACCGTTCTACTAACCCATCGGTTTGGGGATGGTAGACGGACGTGTGCAGGTGTTTAATATTTAATAGCTTACACAATTCCTTTGTTATTTTGGACATAAAGGGTGTCCCCTGGTCCGTCAGAATCTCCTTTGGTATCCCCACCCGGGCAAACATACTCATGAGCTCTTTAGCTATTACCTTGGCCGACGTATGGCGCAATGGGACCGCCTCCGGATAGCGAGTGGCATAGTCTAACACTACCAGGATGTGTTGGTGACCTCGGGCTGACTTAATAATGGGGCCTACCAGATCCATGGCGATCCTTTCGAAGGGCACCTCTATAATGGGCATAGGTACCAGTGGACTGCGATACTGAGGTTGGGGGCTAGTCAGCTGACACACTGGACAGGACTGACAGAACCTCCGGACTTCCTCATATATCCCAGGCCAATAGAACCGTTGTAGAATTCGCTCCAGCGTTTTCTTAACCCCCAGATGACCACCCAACACATGCGCATGCGCTAAATCCAAGACCATTCGCCGGTAAGGCTGGGGCACCACCAGTTGTTCCACCACCTCCTGCCTCACCTTGTCTACCCTATATAACAGGTCCTGGTTATAGGCCAGGTGAGGAAATACGGTATCGGCGCCGGGACGCTGGGCAACACCATTAACCACCGACACACCTTCTCTAGCCCGCAATAACGTCGAATCCTGGAGCTGTGCGGTCCCGAAGGTTTCTCGGGGTACCTCCAGATCCAGGATGGACGAACTTTCTACTGTCTCACCCGCCAATACTTCTAGGGGAAACCGGTCAGGGTTACACTCTACCTCCTCTACGGTGACCCCTACAGCTGGGGCCCCTGCCTCGGGGTCCTCGGGCTCGGGACCTGGACATTTTCCTTCCCCATAGGTAGGCAACCCGTTCCTCCACAAAGTCCAGAACAGGGGAAAGTCCCTCCCCAATATTGCGGCATAAGGGAGCCGTCTCCCCACCCCGACGACATGTGGTACCTCCTTTCCACACACTGCCAGGGTAACCTTAGTGGTGGGATACTTCCTGCGATCCCCATGTATACAGACAATGGTAAGGGTTCGCCTTTCTGGGAGTTTTTCCGTTACCAGCGACTCATGGACCAGAGTTACCAGGCTCCCAGAGTCCAGCAGGGCCTGCACGGAGTGTCCATTAACAACGACATCACACACCGGAGGGTTGTCCGCCGCCAGCAGGGGGTCAGCTATATACACCGGTTGGGCATAAAAAGAGGACCGGCGAGCGAACCCGCAGTCCATGGGTTCGGATGCCCTAGGGCAGTTGGATGCCACATGTCCCCAGTCCTGACAATGCCAACATCTGATCCTCACAGCCTCCCTCCTCCCCAGGGTATTCCTCCCACGGACTGGAGATCCACTCCCCTCCTTATGTGGTGGGATCTGTTTTTCAGGATCCCGGGTCGGCAACGGGGGCTGACGTGACTTCGGTAGTACCGCTGAGTCCCGCACCAAATCCTGAGTGGCCATATACCTCTCCACCAGGCTAACCAGTTGTTCCAGGTTGCCTGGATCGCCTTGTCCCACCCAGCGCTGTATGGCTCTCGGGAGGGTACGCACGAACCTGTCGACCACGACCCTTTCAACCATCTGAGAAGTGCTCAATATTTCAGGCTGAAGCCATTTTTTTACTAGGTGAAGTAAGTCATAGGCTTGTGACCGGGCGGGTCGGGACTCGGCAAACACCCACTGACACACCCTGTGCGCTCGCACATAGGTGTTTACCCCCAATCTGGCCAACACCTCAGCTTTTAGCCTCTCATAGTCCTTGGCCTCATCGCAGCTGAGGTCAAAATAGGCCTTTTGAGCGTCCCCCACCAGAAAAGGCGCCACCACCTCGGCCCACTGCTCCAACGGCAGCCTCTCTTGCTCCGCGGTTCTTTCGAATACCATCAGGAATGCCTCTATATCATCTCCCGGACCCATTTTCCTCAGGGCGGATCGGACTTTGTCCCTGGCGGTAGACACAGTCGGGGTTGTCGCAGTTGAAACTCCTTGCAGGGATGTTCGCACCGACTCTTGCATGGCTACCAGCTGCTGCATTAGGAGATTGTTTGTTTGCTGCTGTGCACACATAGCCTCATCATGTCTTTCCTTCTGAGCCTGCAATGCCTGTTGCTGCTGTACATTACTCTGAATCAGGTGCTTAATGGCCTCCTCCATCTTGTCAGGAACCATAAAACTTGCAGGCCTGATATATGACATGCAGTCCAACACAACTTTTGCCTCAGGCCTGCCTCACTGCAGGAATGCCCGCTCCAAGCCACCAATTGTGGGGATGTGCTCGTGGTAGGCTACGGTAGCGGCGGCAGTATTGAGGCAATCACAGACAGTCTTTGTGATACACTGTGACTTTATTCACACCAACGGCATAACAGGCAATGTGCAGACCACACAGGTGCATATCCACATAGTGCATAGAACAAAAGTCCTTCCATAGAAAATAAACAGCAGGTTTGAGTCACCTTGTTTTGGACAGACCACAGCAGTTCTGCAGGCTTCTAGGCTATCTGCCTTTGTCTCCCTCAGGCCAGAGCCCCTTCGGCTCGTAGCACCACAGGTCCCAGGGCTATCCTTCAATGTGTGCTGCGCCCAGACTCTCCTTCACCAGCACTCACTCTGTCTGTGGAAATCTCCAGCCCAGCAAGACACACCCCACCCCCATCATCAGCAGGCTGGGTTCTTTAAAGGCCCAGCTCCACCAAAAACCTGGGCTGGACGTGGGGAACAGTAAGAACCGGCCCGGACACGCTGCGCCAGCAGCATTCGCCGCTGTAACCGCAATGATCCGGTTCTTACTCCACCGAGGCCAGGACCTCTGGTGGCACGTATCGTCCGTCCATTATTATTCCGGGGACTCTCCTACAAGATATATACAGCCACCACTAGAGGGAGCTCAGGAGATTACTACATACAGATGTATACAGTCACCACTAGAGGGAGCTCAGGAGATTACTACATACAGATGTATACAGTCACCACTAGAGGGAGTTCAGGAGATTACTACATACAGATATATACAGCCACCACTAGAGGGAGCTCAGGAGATTACTACATACAGATATATACAGCCACCACTAGAGGGAGCTCAGGAGATTACTATATACAGATATATACAGCTACCACTAGAGGGAGCTCAGGAGATTACTGCATACAGATATATACAGCCACCACTAGGGGGAGTTCAGGAGATTACTACTGTGGCAATGTGAACATTTGAGGTGTTGTTTCCCCAGGTTCCAGTCCGGGACTTAGGGCATGCTCATGTCCAGGGATCCTATTTAATCCTGCTACTGGATCTTGGGTGGGTCTCACTCTGGAGAGTGTGCAGACAGAGGCTTGGTGAGGCTCTGTCAGTGTGGTCTCAGCTAGGCAAGGCTGAGGGGCCATGAGGCTATGCAATAGCCTGGACTTTGGGGGACTCAGTGACACCTGGGATCAAGCATGGAAAGGTCAGAGTCAGGAGGACTGCTAGACCACAACCCCCTCCAAAGGTACTGCATTTGTTAAAGCCTGAGGGCTGGTGGACTGTATGTCTGGGGTAAGCCGCACCTGGCTCCGTGTGGGAACGCTATCGTATAGCCGAGTTAGGGATATGATGTTTATTATGTTTAGGTACAGCCCAGATGGGCAGGCTTTTGTTTTATGCCATGTTGTGTATGAAGAGTGTAAAATAAATTGCACTGTTTGGACCTGAAACCCAGTGGTTATGAAGATCATTGTGAGAATGACCCCCGAATTAGAGGCGATCCCTTAAACTACATACAGATATATACAGCCACCACTAGAGGGAGAGCTCAGGAGATTAAAGGATACAGATATATACAGCCACCACTAGAGGGAGCTCAGGAGAATACTACATACAGATATATACAGCCACCAGTAGAGGAAGCTCAGGAGATTACTACATACAGATATATACAGCCACCACTAGAGGGAGCTCAGGAGATTACTGCATACAGTTATATACAGCCACCACTTGAGGGAGCTCAGGAGATTACTACATACAGATATATACAGCCACCACTAGAGGGAGCTCAGGATATTACAGGATACAGATATATACAGTCACCACTAGAGGGAGCTCAGGAGGTTACTACATACAGATATATACAGTCACCACTAGAGGGAGCTTAGGAGATTACTACATACAGATATATACAGCTACCACTAGAGGGAGCTCAGGAGATTACTACATACACATATATACAGACACCACTAGAAGAAGCTCAGGATATTACCGCATACAGTTATATACAGCCACCACTAGAGAGAGTTCAGGTAATTACTGCATACAGATATAGACAGCTACCACTAGAGGGAGCTCAGGATATTACAGGATACAGATATATACAGTCACCTCTAGAGGGAGCTCAGGAAATTACTACATACAGATATACACAGTCACCACTAGAGGGAGCTCAGGAGATTACTACATACAGATATATACAGCCACCACTAGAGGGAGCTCAGGAGATTACTACATACAGATATATACAGCCACCACTAGAGGGAGCTCAGGAGATTACTACATACAGATATATACAGCCACCACTAGAGGGAGCTCAGGAGATTACTGCATATAGATATATACAGCCACCACTAGAGGGAGCTCAGGAGATTACTACATACAGATATATACAGCCACCACTAGAGGGAGCTCAGGAGATTACTACATATACATATATACAGTCACCACTAGAGGGAGCTCAGGAGATTACTGCATACAGATATATACAGCCACCACTAGAGGGAGCTCAGGAGATTACTACATACAGATATATACAGCCACCACTAGAGGGAGCTCAGGAGATTACTACATACAGATATATACAGTCACCACTAGAGTGAGCTTAGGAGATTACTACATACAGATATATACAGCCACCACTAGAGGGAGCTCAGGATATTACCGCATACACATATATACAGCCACCACTAGAGGGAGCTCAGGAGATTACTACATATAAATATATACAGTCACCACTAGAGTGAGCTCAGGAGATTACTACATACACATATATACAGCCACCACTAGGGAGAGCACCGGATATTTACTGCATATAAATACAGTATATGGAAAAAAGTATTGAGACACATCTTAATCATTGACGTGACTCACACAAAAGCTGTGCCAGGAGCTTCATGGCATGTGTTTCCACGGCTGCTGCATGCCAGGCTTCTATCACCAAGAAAAATGCCAGGCAGGAGTTGGTCTCTGCCGCATTAGTTCCAGTGAAGGGAAATCTTAAAAATTCAGCAGACCAGACATTGTAGATAATTGTATGGTGACAACTTTGTGGGAACAGTTTGGGGTAGTCCGGTTTCTGCTCCTTCATGTTCTGTGCACAAAAGCAAGCTCCATAAAGACATGATTGGAGGAGTATGGAAGAAATGACCGGCCGCACAGAACACTGACCTCAATCTCATCCAACACTAGAGCGGAGACTGCGAGCTAGGCCTTCTCCTCCAACATCAGGGTCTGACCTCACAAATGTTCTTCTGGATGAAGGGAGGAAAATTCCCACAGACAACCTTCACAAGTATATAGAAAACCTTCCTAGAAGAGCAAAGGTGGACCTTCCCAGAGGAGCAAAGAGGAACTAAATCCATATCAATGCTTGCGGATGTCCTACAAGCTCCTGGATGTGGAATATGAAAGGGTCACATAAACGGTATATCAATGCTAAGGAGGAGATACACTGTAACAAAAAGTCAGTCACTAGAATAGATACAATGTAATAATATTTGGACATGATATTCATGATAGTGGTCACAAGGTAACTTGTTGATGACTTATTTCCTTTAATGCATGTGTATCTTTTGGCCCCATCTTCAGTGCTTTGTGAACCACCATACCCCCCAGTAGGGGGCAGATTTCAGGCCAGATAAACAATCTGTCATTCTCACTGATTTTGGCCTGAAGTTGGCACTTCTCCAGTGAACAGCGCTTACAATGATTCATTTTACACAGATCTGGGGAGAAGAAGTATTTATGTGCTGAGTGTGGACGACAGTTACTGAGTGTGCTCGACTGTGTGGGGACAGCCAAAGCAGCCGGAGCCCACCAACTCTGGAGTCCACCAACACTTGAGATCACCAACCCTGGAGCCCATCAAACCGGGATCCCAACAACCCTGGAGAACACCAACCATGGTTCCCAAAAACCCTAGAGCTCACGAACACTGGAGCCCACCAACCTTGGATCCCAAAAGCTCTGGAACCCACCAACCCTGGAGTCCATGAGTCCTGGAGCCCGCCAACCCTGAAGCCTACAAATCTTCAATCCCACTAACCCTGGATCCCAACAACCCTGGTTCCCAACAACACTGGAGCCCATCAACCCTAAATCCCAACAACTCTGGTTCCCAACAACTTGGGAGTTCACCATCCCTGGAGTCTGCCAACCTTGGATCCCACCAATCCTGGAACCCACAACCCAGGATCTCACCAACCCTGAAACAGACCTATTCGGATCCCAGCAACGCTGAAGCCCACCAACCCTTGAGCTCACCAACCATGGAACCCACCACCTATGGATCCTGGTTCCGAACAACACTGGAGCCTCCGGGAAATGCCCTGGAACTTTCCATACTTCTAAAGCAGGCCCAGCATTCATGTGGAACCTACACTCCCTGAATTGTATGGTAGCCGTCATGGCACATAACAGGTAGAATTTAGTGTTAGGAACCCGTCTGACAGAGATCGCCTTGACGTGCGGCAGACAGGCCTTAAATAATTTTGTACAAAATGTATTTGCCAAGCATCTCTAATTTATAAGTCTTGCACTTGCAATTATTATGCATTTTTGTACTTTATTTGGTTTGCAGAGAGCTGTTGTATTGCATGTTTTATTTTACAGTGTTGTTTTCCGCCATAGCAGCGTGCCCCTGCGCATTGGGATGTGCTGACTGACCCCCTTTTTCTTTGCAGAGTGGATCTCATGTCTGATCACACAATACACATAAACCATGGATAGAACAGGTTGATCCTCATGAAATGACGATTTTCTGGAAGGTTTTTTCTATTTTCACGTTCTTTCAATATACAATTTTCTCTGGTTTTTAATAATAATTTTATCATTTTACAATTTATTGCTGATCTGTGTTGCTCTAAAAAGGGTAGTCCCATGTAAAGACTGGTAGCATAATGCTGGGATATGCCACAAATGTCAGATAGGTAAAGGTCCCACCTCTGGGACCCCCTCCTGTCATGAATATGGGGCCTCCGAAGTGAAGGAGAGCAGACTGTGCATGCGCGGCCGTCCTCCATTAACGGCTATGGGAGTTCCAAAAATAGACGAGTGCTGACCTGGCAATTTCCAACAGTGCCATAACGGTGGAGATGAGGTGGTCGCTTGCATGGCTTGCCCTCCATTCTCTGCAAGGGGCGGACTGGGAACTTAAAGTGGCCCTGGAAAAAAAGCTTGGTGGTCCTATGTTTTAGGAAGGTCCAAATTGACAGAAGGCAGGCAATGCAAATAGGCAGGGCCAGAAATATCATATTGCGGCACAAAATACCACCCCAACAGTACCAAATAACACAGTGCATCACAAAATAATGCCCCAGCAGCAGGAAATGCCTCCCCAGACTCTCTGTAGCGGCCATCACCAACTGCCACGTTCTGTCCTCCTACTCCAGTTGCCTCAAGATGGTAATATAGATGAATTCAGGAGGGGAGCGTCAGATGATTACTAACCTGGCTGACTGGCCGAAGGATGGCTCAGACGGGCCCTGGGTGTCGGCCCAATGAGAAGTTTCCCTGTAGGGTTTATGGCCAGTCCGCCCCCGTTCAATGTCTAACGCACTCTCTCGGCTATTTTCAGAAGTCTCAAAGCAGAAGTCTCACTTTGGAGGCACAGTTCTTGAGATAGGAGAAGGACCTATCTGTACCCATACCTATATGTCATCAGTGGCACATCACATGGAATACCGCTCGAACGCCTACTAAACCTCCACTAGAGTGGCCCAGATGCTTCGTCAGTATAGTCAGGGCACAGCATTTCAGCCTGATCAGGAAAAGGGCAAAGAATACTGCTCCAGTGTGTGCGCGTGTGGGCAGAGAAAAACTGTGTAGTACAGATGAGCAAATTGATTCGCTAGAATCAAAATTCAACCCAAATTTTTTAAAAATAAATTCAGATTCAGTAGAGTCAGAAGCTTTTCAGTTTGTTTTGCGTAGACTTTTTCCAGACATATATAGTTGGTTGGTACAACCACTGTAGGAGAACATAGGTAAATGGCATCACAAGGTCAGACTTTCCCAGAAAATGCATGTAGGGACTAAGGCTACTTTCACACTTGCCGCAGAGGATTCTGGCGATGGAACTGCCTGCCGGATCCGGCAAACGGATGCATTTGTGAGATGGATCCGGATGTGGATCCATCTCACAAATGCATTGCAATACCGAATCCGTCTTTCAGGTTGTAATCCGGAAAAACCAATCTGGTATTTATCTATTCATTTTTAAAGGTCTGCGCATGTGCAGACCACAAAACCGGATCCGTTTTGCCGGAACACTTGGGGCCGGATCCGGCATTAATGCATTTCAATGGAAATTAATGCCGGATCCGGCATTCCAGCAAGTGTTCAGGATCGCTCTCCATTCAGAATGCATTAGGATGAAACTGATCAGTTCTTTTCCGGTATTGAGCCCCGAGGACGGAACTCAGCGCCGGAAAAGAAAAAACGCTAGTGTGACAGTACCCTAAGCATAATATTATTCTGCCGCTGTCCTCAGCCCAATCAGAAGTGATCACTGTAAGCAGAGACATATCCTGCATGAAGTTACTCTAATTATAGGAAGTGAGGTGAAGTACTGAGATAGTCTAGAGATACTGAGATGCTAAAGAGGAACAGAAATGATATAAAGTGCTGAGACTGTAGAGAAGGACTAAGTAAAAAGAGACCGAGATGATAAAGAGGGACGGAGATGGTATATAGAAAATGGGATTGTATAGAGGTCCTAAGATGGTCAACAAAACAGAGATTGTATAGAGTTTTTTAAAGATGGCATTAAGGGACTGAGATGGTACAGAGGAACTGAGACAGTAAAGAGGGACTGAGATGGTACAGAGGAACTGAGTTGATAAAAAGGAACATAGATTGTATAGAGGTTCTGATATAGAGGGACTGATCTGGTATAGAGCAGTGACGGTGAATGTTTTAGAGACTGAGTGTCCAAACTGCAACCTAAAACCCACTTATTTATCGCAAAGTGTCAACAAGGCAATGTAACCAGAATACTACAGTCTCTTCCATGTACTTTATCATTTAGCTATAATAGCCTGCCTACAATGCGCTGCCTGTGCCGTAAATAGTGCGCCCTGCGCTGGTGAATGGTGGGAAAAGTCTAAGGCATATTGGTACACCATAGACTTTTTCCAGGGTGCGGGTGCCCACACCGAGGGCTCCAAGTACCACTTCTGGCACCCGTGCCATAGGTAAAGAGAAACTGAGATGTTAAAGAGGGACTAAGATGGTATAGAAGAACTGAGACAGATGCTGGGACTGAGATGGTATAGGTGTACTAAGATGGTATAGAGAGACTGAGATGATAAAGAAGAACTGAGATGGTATAGATGTGCAGTGTTCCACTATCTGCTACATTTTGAGATGTCATGTCAAAGTATTGCTGTGTAAACTGTAAATTCCTTATAACAGGCTGTTGCTGGACATAGCCAGATGACTAGGCACAAAGTTGCCCATTACCACATGCCTCTATGGACATTGTGGACCAGAGTATATGGAAGCTTCCTGTACAAATAATGGAGCAGAGGATTTTGCCTGCTGTTAGGGAGACCGCCCTGTGGATTGCTAATTACAAGTAAGAAGTTATTATATCCAGTACCTGAGTGTTAGAGAGTGGACATAGTGTAGACAGATATAGAGAGAAGGAAACTCCTCAAATTACAATTGCCAAGCCTGTTACAAGGAATACAGCTGAACTAATATTATCTAAATGAACTGTACTGACTGCCCTGAGACAATCGATCAAGTAAAAGTTCTGTTGTTTACAACCATTGACTCGTCATCCTTTCTACCACCTTCCTTTGCACCTAACGGTGCTGGCGTTACGAACACCAGGTGCCCTGCCTCCCAGACACCTAAAAATCCATTCCACTAAGGGCATCTCAACCACCATCTGGCGGGATTCCCTAGACAGAGTGTGCCCCGGGGGAACTGGTGCTGTTCTTCCCTTCACTGCATGCCGGCCCAGGGAGCTCTGCTAACAGTGAGAAAAACTACTACTACCCCAATTGGCCCACCGTGCCTCACGTGTTGCCCCTGTGGACCTGGTCGCTGCAGATGTACTGAGATGGTTAAAAGGAACTAAGATGTTAAAGAGAAATTTACATGATATAGAGGAACTGGGATTGCATGAAGAACGGAGATGGTATAGAGGTACTGAGATGGTAAAAAGGAACATTGATGGTATAGAGGGACTAAGATGGTGAAGAAGAACTGAGATAGTATAAAGGAACTGAGATGGAATAGAGGAAATGAGATAGTAAAGAGGTATGGCGATGGTACAAGGGAACTGAGATGGTACAGATGTACTGAGATGCCAAAGTTGAACTGAGATGGTGTAACGGATCTCCTAGCACCCCGACCGGGTACCTCCGTTGATGGATGCTCCCAGTGCTTCCCGAGGACTCCAAGCACTCCGCTCTACACCAAAACCACCACAGGAGCCAGGAACAGCTCTTACAAGAGCTAGAAGTAATAGCCAGGGGAGTATACACGTATAGCAATCCCCACACACATGAGACGAGGCTCTATGTTGAATGTAAAACAGCAACTCTTTAGAGGGTTATGTTTCAGCCTTTTATGCAGGTCTCCTAGCAAGGGACACTCCCCCTGGGGCCCTTGTAGAAAATTGTGACAGTTTATATTTTAGCCAATCACATGCATTTACAGTATTGACACCTTCCCAGCAATTGTACACAAAACCCCTTTCCCTCTGTCTGTAACGCAATCAACAAAATACAATGAGCTTCGTCTTTGACGGATAGAAGAGGGCAGAGGCCGACTGCGCTCTGCCCAGATGCCAGCTCTTCCGCTGGGGTAGCCTGTGAGGAGTCAGCCTCTGGACAAGAGGATAGGGGAGGGCAGAGGCCAATTGCACTCTGCCCAGATGCCAGCTCTTCCGCTGGGATGGGGTCAGGGAATCCTGCCCCCAAGACCTTGTTGCGGATCAGCTGTGGAGAGGAGGGATTGCTTACCTCCTCCTCCTGGCATTCCTGCGGGGTTGGTGGGGGATCCGTACCGACCGTCCAGCATCCCGGTAGACCTAGTGCAGAGACTACGGTCCCATCTGCCCCATCGGAGTTAGGGGTGTTGTCCCCCTATGGTTGGGGAGAGAGACCGATTGTCTCCTCTCCCTTCAAGGTACACTTCCGCTGGGGAATGGAGACAATGCTCTCTTCTCCCTGCCAAACATACTGCCGCTGGGGAGCAGGACCAACTGTCCCTACTCCCTGAAACTCCGGCTGCCGTTGGGGATCTGGGCCGACTGCCCAGCATCCCTGTAGGGCCGGTGGAGAGATCTCGGTCCCATCTCCACCTGCCCTATTGGTTTCCCCCCAGGACCAGTCTATGAGGTCCCCTACCTCTGTAGCTTGTACTGAAGCAGGGAATACTTCAGTCGGGTCTTCCCAGATGTAGGGTTGTAGGTCTGGGACGGCCACCCAGCTCTCTGGCAGTGTATCTTGGGACCGAATTGAGCTGAAGAAGTATTGGTAGTCCTGCTCCAGCTCCCACTCCTTTGTCACTAGAGATGCAAGGTCTTGTCTCACCTCTCTCGCTGTAGCCCAATCATGCATAGCCTCCGTGTAGTCATAGCATCTCCGAATTCTGGTTCTGCTAAGGCCTCAAACAACAGGCCAGGGCCATCATAATCCTCACCCTCGGGTCTACCGTGCTCAGCCATCCAGGGGGAGTGCCGAATCACATACCACCAGAGTACCTGGTAGGCGTTGTCTAGCCAAAGCTCCTTCCATACCAGGCTCTCCAGTTCTGTCACCCACTCATCCAGGGGCTGCTCTCCCAGGAGACCCATCCGCATCACCACACGCTCCTGTAGCCGCTGCTCATAACCGGGGAGGCTCTCACCTTGCCGCCATTGGGCATTTTCCAGGGCATCATACCAGATTTACTTTCTGTCTGCATCCCTGTAGTCCGCAGCTTCCTCCTCCTCTTCATAGAACGCTGTCCGAAGACTAGTCGATTCCATCCTGCTGTATCCAGGGGGGCTGTAAGGATACTAGCGTTGCCCTCAATTTTGTAAATCCACAAACGATGTCTCCGAGCTGCTTATCCTCTTACTAGGATGCCATCCCACTGCTTGCCACCGTTGATGGATGCTCCCAGTGCTTCCCGGGGACTCCAAGCACTCCGCTCTACACCAAAGCCACCACAGGAGCCAGGAACAGCTCTTACAAGAGCTAGAAGTAATAGCTAGGGGAGTATAGCAAATCTTCAGCTTATAGCAATCCCCACACACATGAGACGAGGCTCTATGTTGAGTGTAAAACAGCAACTCTTTGATGGGTTATTTTCCAGCCTTTTATGCAGGTCTCCTAGCAAGGGAAACTCCCCCATGGGGCCCTTGTAGAAGACTGTGACAGTTTATATTTTAGCCAATCGCATGAATTTACAGCATTGACACCTTCCCAGCAATTGTACACAAAACCCCCTTCCCTCTGTCTGTAACGCAATCAACAACATACAATGAACATTGTCTTTAATACAATTAGCTAACACACTGGCATTGTCTGAGACGCAATTAACTAACACACTGGCATTGTCTGAGACGCAATCAACAAAATACAATTACCAAGCATAATTACCAAGCATGGCTTTCCTGCCCAAAACAGTTCCACAGATTTAAGCTGTGCGGCCGGTCTGTCTTCTCCTTCAAAGTTAGAGTGGGCTATAATCCTGGGGCAAGAGGCTGGTAGACAGGCCCCTCCAAAACCCAGTGGCGAGGTTGGTTTTGCCACAGATGGTATAGAGGAACTGAGATGGTATAGAAGAACTGAGACAGTAAACAGGAACTGAGATGGTATTGAGGAACTGGGATGGTAAAGATGAACTGAGATGGCACAGAATAACTGAAGTGAAGAGGAACAGTAAAGAGGAACTGAGATTGTATAGAGTAATTAAAATGGTAATGATGATCTGAGATAGAGGGAGTGAGATTATATAGAAGGACTGAGATGGTAAAAAGAGACTGAGATGATAAAGAGGTACTAAGATGGTAAAGAAGAACTTATATGGTATAGAGGAATTTAGATGATATAGAGTAACTGCCATGGTATAGAGGTACAGAGATGGTAAAATGGAACATACATTGGATAGAGGTTCTGAAATGGTATAGAGGGACTGAAATTGTACAGAGGAACTGAGATGGAAAAAAGTTACAGAGATAGTAAAGAGGGACTGAGCTTGTATAGTGGTACTGAGATTGTAAAAAGACACTGAGATGGTAAAGAGAAACTGAAATTGTAGAGAGGAACTGAAATTGTGCAGAGGAACTGAAATGGTACAGGGGTAATGAGATGGTAAAAAGGAAGTAAGATGTTAAAGAAGAACTGAGATGGATAGAGGAACTGAGATGGTAAAAAGAAAGTAAGATGGTAAAGAGTAATTGAGAGTGTAAAGAGGAACTAAGACAGTAAACAGGAACTGAGATGATATAGAGGACCTGAGATGGTATAGATAAACTGAGATGGTAAAGTGGAACCAAGATGATAAAAAGTAAGTAAGATGTTAAAGAAGAACTGAGATGGTATAGAGGAAGTAAGATAGTAAAGAAGGACTGAGGTGGTAAAAAGGAAGTAAGATGGTAAAGAGTAATCGAGAGAGTAAAGAGGCACTGAGATGGTATAGAGGAACCGAGATGGTATAGATGAACTGAGTTGGTAAAGAGGAACTGAGATATTATAGAGGTTATGAGATGGTTTAGAGGTTCTCAGACAGTAAAAGAGACTGAGATGGTATAGAAGGGTTGGGATGATATATAGGGACTGAGATGGTACAGAGGAACTGACATGGTAAAGAAGAACTGAGATGGTATAGAAGGACTGAGATGGTGAAAAGGTACTGAGATGGTAAAGAGGGACTAAGATGGTAAAGAGGGACTAAGATGGTATAGAGGAACTGAGATGGTAAAGAAGAACTGAGATGCAGGGCCGGTGCTACCATAAGGCAGACCAAGCGGCTGCCTTAGGGCGCACCCTGGGGGAGGGCGGAAAAATGTGACATGGAGGGGGAGAAATGTGATATGGAGGGCTGATGTGACATAGGGGGGTGATTTGACATGGAGGAGGAGAAATGTGACATGGGGGGCTGATGGCTGACATTGGGGCATGATGGCTTACATGGGGGGATGATGGATGGGGGCTGATGGCTAACATGGGGTGCTAGAGGCTGACATGGCTTCATGATGGCTGACATGGGGGGCTGATGGGTGGGGGCTGATGTCTGACATGGGGGTCTGATCTGAGGTCTGATTAACATTGGGGGTCTGATTGGGGCTGTGAGCTGAGGTCTGATTAACATTGGGGGTCTGATTGCTGATCTGACCTGAGGTGTAATGGAAAAAAAAAAATCTTATTATACTCCTCTAAAACCTAGGTGCATCTTATGGGCCAGTGCGTTTTATAGTGCGAAAAATACGGTCCTCAAATCAGCGATGGTCTGAAGCAGAGAGAAGATACCAGGACCACACAGAGGAGAAGCCAGCTGCTGCAGACAGGACCAGGGCCAGGTGAGCTGCGAGGGGGGAGGGGGGGCGCCAAAATGTAGCTTCGCTTGTGTTGGCAAAAATCCTTGCACCGGCCCTGCTGAGATGCTAAAGAAGAACTCAGATGGTATCGAGTAATTCAGATGGTATAGAGTTACTAAGATGGTAAAGAGGAACTGAGATGGTATAGAGCAAAGGTCTAAAACATACGTCCCATAGCTTGCAACCTCGTCAGTTCATGGTGGGTGCAAGCCACTAAGCCTGAAGCCTATGAGGCAGTAGAGCAGTATAGAGGTCGCGATGACATTACTGTGACTTCCTGCTCCTGGTCTCGCATAATCAAGTCATCGTCCAAGACCAGGCGCAGGAACTCATAGTGATGTTATAGCAACTGTTTATGCCGGGACGCAGCAACTGAGTCCACAGAGGGCAATTATACAGGCCAAATCCCTAAATAATACAGGGGGTAGTACAAGGGGGCAGGCCTGTATTGTAGTGACAAATGGCATTATAATACAGGGAGAACTATAGAAGGGTTATAACTGCAAGAAGGCATTAGAACTTCAGGTGGCACTGCAGTGGAGCTATCTAAATACTGGAGCTGCTTAGTGATGAGCAGAATAGGCAATATTCAAATTTGCTATATTGTGGCTGAATATTCACAATAAACTCACAAATGAAAAAAATTGCAACTGCAAGAATCAACAATATAATATGCACACACAATATCATTAACTGCAACAAACAATCACACAAAGGATATACTATATACCAAAAGCTGAGATATAAACAAGCCAACAATCTATCCATGAGATAGCAGTCTTGTGCACAATGGAACATTCAAGACCAGCTCTAATCTGACTGAAAGCCAGGAAGCCTCAAAGTTGCTTGATTTGAGTTGGATGGCTTGGGGGACCTGCACACCTAGATCATTATCATTAGGGTGACAACAATTGTTAATTATTTTTTTTTTAATGCCAGATAACTCTTCTCTCACTGCTTAGGGGAACTGCATAACATTTCTCAGTTTTCTAATTGTCCTAACATTTATATTCAATAACCTTTCTATACTGTTTTGTCATGTAAACTCATTTACATGACAAAACATGGGCATATGGGAAAGACATGCAAATTAGCAGAATCTGCCTTGTTCTTTTCAGCTGAAACACTATTTGCATGTCTTTCCCATATGCCCATGTTTATGCAAATGAGTTTACATAACAAAGCAGTATAGAAAGCTTATTGAATAAAAAACGTCAGAACAATTAGAAAACTGAAAATGTTTATGCAGCCCTCCTTAGCAGTGAGAGAAGAGCTAGATGGCATCCAAATTTTATTTTTACAATTTTCGTCACCTTAATGATATTGATCTAGGTGCACAGGGCCCCAAACCAACCAACTCAAATCAAGTAACTTTGAGATTTACTTGCTCTCAGTCAGATGAGAGCTGGTCTTAAATGTCTCATTATACACAAGGCTGTGATTGTAAGGGATGCTGACTGTATGTGTCTCATGGATAGGTTGTTGGCTTGCATGTACCCAGCTTTTGGCATATAGCCTTTGTGTGATTGTCTATTGTATGTTATAGATAATGATTTATTTTAAAAATAATATAGCATCTATAAAAAAATTATTAATGATAGGTAGGAAAATATCTATAAAAAAAAAGGTAATTAATGATAGGTTAAATAATAATTATATAAAAAAAGGTAAGGATAAAGGGAAGCTATATATAAGTGGGGAAAACAATCTAGAATACTTGCAATTATGAAGATATAGCACTATATTCTAGAATTTAGCGAATTTATATTTGGATATTCGCGCTCAACACTAGAGCTACTACAAGGGGAATTGTAAGGACTGGGGGCTTTATTACTACTGTAAGCTCTATAGGGATGCCATAGAGAGGGGCGTTGTACCTGTTTGGGGCACTATGGTGTCATTAAAGAAGTGGCTGAAAGAAGTTGTCATGTTGGTCTGGTCTGAATAGAGAAAATTAAGAAAGAGAACATCTACAGTTGAAACCAGAAGTTTACATACACTATATAAAAAGACACAGATGCATGCTTTTCTCAATATCTGACATGAAATCAGAATGAACCTTTCCTGGTTTTGGTCGGTCAGGATTACCATAATTATTATTATTTGCCAAATGCCAGAATAATGAGAGAGAGAATGTTTTAAGGCATTTTTATTACTTTTTGCAATGTCAAAAGTTTACATACATTTCATTAATATTTGGTACCATTACCCTTAAACTGTATGACTTGGGTCAAACATTTTGGATATCCTTCCACAAGCTTATCACAATAGTTGGTCGGAATTTGGGCCCATTCCTCCTCGCTGCCTTTTCAGCTTTGCCTATACATTTTCAATAGGATTGAGATCAGGGCTTTGTGATGGCCGCTCCAAAACACTGACTTTGTTATCCTTAAGCCACCCTGTAACCAGTCTGGCAGGACGCTTCGGGTCATTGTCCATTTGGAAGACCCCTTTCTGACCAAGCTTTGACTTCCTGGCTGATGTCTTGAGATGTTGCTTCAGTATTTCCACATAATCTTCTTTCCTAGCTTTAGGCTAGGGCTGCATGATATATAGGGCACAACTACGCTGCTACATGCATCCATCTTGGATGGATTTTTTTGCGACTGTCGTGTCGCAGTCGCAGCATGTCGCATGTCGCAGTGCGACACCATAGCCTATCATTATAAAAAATGTTGAGACAAAATGTCGTACAATCCATTAAAGGAGCAGAGCCCTGTGGAGGTCACTTTTAAAGGGGGGGGCACTGTAGAGGTCAATGTTAAAATGGTGAGCACTATGGAGGTCACTGTTAAAGGGGCGGGCACTGTGGAGGTCACTGTTAAAGGGACAGGCACTATGGAGGTCACTGTTAAAGGGGCGGGTACTGTGACGGTCACTGTTAAAGGGGCGGGGTGCTGTATAGGTCACTGTTGAGGAGGCGTGCCCCTGAGAAGGTCAGTGTCTAGGGAGTGGGGTGCTGTGAATATCACTGTTAAAGGGGTTGGCTGCTGTGAAGCTCAAAGTTGAGTGGACGGGCTGCTGTAGACGTCCCATTGTAAGGAGGCGGGGCACTGTGGGGGGTCAGTGTTAAGGAGTGAGGGGCAGTAGAATTCACTGTTAAAGAGAATCTGTCACCTATTTTGACCATATAAAACCGTTAACATAGCAATGTGCAATAAAGTACCTTCATTCCAGCATGAGTCCTCTTTCTTTTATTCAACTTTTCTTTAAGATTTTTCTGATATGCTAATTAAGTCTTAAGGTGCCCAGCCCGCCTATCTTCCAAGCCCAGCACGCCTCCTAAGTAATGAATGTACTCCTTCATCCTTGCCAAACGGCGCCGCCCCCTCCACTACGTCATTTAATTTATTCATTGCACCGTCCTTGCTTCCTCCTCTCTTGGCCTCCGAAATCCTGCGCAGGCGCAGTATCGCTGAGTGCCAGCGCCTGTACGATACTCCTGCTCCTGAGGGCTCCTTGATATCTCTGACTTTTAGTCTGTCTATTACTCTGTAATTCCTCTAGCGCCGTTCTATGGAAGCAGTAGGTTTAAAGAGCACACCAAATACTTGAAATAACTTCTTTATTAACGTCAACTTTCCTTCATATATAACACTGCCGCCTCTGCAGCAGATAGTCCAGGTACAAAACACGTGTTGAAAAGATATAATAAAATGGCGGTATGCATAGGATGGTGGATCAACTGTTTAATCTTGTCATTAAACATAAAATGGTGGATATATTTCTCTCTTCAGTATCTGTTATAAGTTATTTAAGCACTTTATGATCTCTCTGAGAGATATATCTAAGATTTGACCGATAGTTCTACTGATCTGTTTGCAATTTATATGGATTGCAATTTGTATGGTATTTGTAGTTTGCAATTGTATTTGCATTTTTTATGGTTGCAATTGGTGGACCTATTTTGGCCTCTTGTTCCTATAAAACGCAGCTCTTAGTGGAGTGAATGTCTCTTCAGCCCCTGTCTCTGGCGAATACAAAATATAACAGTTATATGACATCCAAAACATGATGTCACAGTAAATAAATCTGCTTTTGTCTTTAACACATACACATAGGCCCTATATTAAGGTTATTAGCAGGTCCAGCTGCATAAACATATAAGCTATATTAGCAGCCTAGGAAAGGTCTTAGCTGGCCAACTACATGGACATATGATAGTATTATGTAACTAAATAATATTTAGTCCAGGGCTAATAGGTGGACATCACATTGAAAGTTCAAAAATGTGTATGTTGAAATATCGCCAAGGAGAGCGGTAATACAATAGTACTATGATAATGTGTCTATCATTGGGTACCCAGAAATATGTCTAATGTGGCGTCCTACATGACATTGGTAGCCCAAATATTAGTACCTCTCTCTGCGTTTTCACCAACCTGTACCACTTGTTTGAATGCCGTTCCCTGTCCAAGTTCGGCGTCCCACGTGGATAGTATGTGAACACTATACCTCGCGTAGTAAGATGTGATCACTAAGGCTCACGTGGTCTGTGCCGCTCACGTAGTCTGCGCCGCTCTATGTCATGTGCTTATCCATGCAAACATTCATAGGTTGAGGACGGGAATCCAAGGTCCTGGTGATGGTATTGAAAGCGCTTTCAATACATTTTGGAATAAGGTTCAAATCTCAATTAGAACTTCATCTGCGGATCCTGAATATGAGTGCTTTTAGGATATTACCAGACCCGTTTCGGAGTATATACTCACTCCTTTCAGTGGAAGGAGAAGAAGTGAGTATATACTCTGAAACCCGTCTGGTAATATCCTAACATAGGGCATAGTTGGATACGTTATTTTATCGTGATAAATTATAATCAGCTAGTTAATTCTAGTGGTTCTATTTGATTGAGTGTCTGTCAATTTCGTACTGACACACCTCTCTTGCTCAAGCCTCTTGCTGTTCTCACTCCTCTCCTGCTTCCTTCCAGCACTGACTGCTTCCACCACCCAGACTTCCTGGTTCCCTGGTCACAGCCCTTCCCTTGTATTATAACGGCATCTGCTGGACAAGAGGTCACACTGCAATCCCTTGTTACACCTCCTCCCCAGGGTTTAAGGGTTGCCGTCCTGACAGCCTGAGTTTTTATGACATAATCCTCAAATCGGGCAGGCCTTAGGTCAAAGTTGGTATGTTGGGAGTACCAGAGTGGAATAGATCCCTCTGCTGTACATTCTTCTCTGTTTTCTACTGGTGTTGTGAGAGGCATACTTGCCCTGAGTTCCATAGGTGGTGGGTCAGCTGCTGGGGGAAGCCACCACTGTTCATAAGCTACTGGTGTAGCTGGTGCAGAGGAAACATTCTCACTTGTGACAGAAGGTCTGGTCACAAAGGCGCACCATCTCAACAAATTCCAGTGCACCTTCCTAATGGGCCCATGGGCCCTTCTTCTTCCACAAGGCCAAGGCAACAGTCTGGCTATTTGGTCATGGACAGGAGCAGCAACTATGAACTTAGTGAAATGATCGACAATGACTAACAAGTATTTATACCTGCGCATGGATTCCTCCACAGTGAGGTAGTCCATCATAACTAGCTGTAGTGGATAAAAAGACTGCATGTTCCTTACCAGCGCCTGCTGCTCCTGCTGCCTGAGCAAGGCCACAATTACGGCATCTGTCACACCCATCCTTAGCTAGCTTCCTCATTTTAGGGTGGAAATAGTACCTCTGTAGCCACTCAAAGGTCTTAGCAGGGCCAATGTATCCTTTCTTTTCATGCATTCACTTTACTATTCCCCAAACCTTGTTGGTGGGTACCACCACTTGTCAAGAAGGGACTATTTCAGAGGATAGCTGTACTTGCCTGTAGAGTACTCCATCCTGAACAATCAGTCGATCTTGTTGCTGCCAGAGCTTCTTCCCATCAGGTAAAAGTGCATCTCGCTCATCTACGGTGGGGCAAAGTACCAACTGAAACCAGTCTAATACTCTTTGTATCTGAGGGTCACTTTGCTGCCAACCCCTCCAATCTGCTTTGGACCCCCCAACCCAGGCTCCATCTTTGGCATCTAGAACAGCTATGGACCTCTCTGGCTGCTCTCTAGATGCTGGTGGGTCTTTTGACTGGGTTACGGGAAAGTGCATCCGCATTAACATTCTCTCACCACGGACGATACTGCATCTTAAAGTTATACTTGCTGAGCCGAGCCATCCATCACTACTCCAACTTCACAATCTCCAGATGTACTAGTGGCTTATTGTCAGTCACTGGGTACCAGTCAACTTCTTCAGCAAATTTCTCTGTTACAGCCTAAACGATTATCAGCAATTCCAGCTTGAATGAACTATAGTTATCAGGGTTTTTCTCACTTTCTCTCAATGTCTGGCTGGCATATGCAATTACTCTTTCCTGGCCATCCTACACTTGGGTTACCACAGCCCCCAGTCCTCTCAAGGTTCCATCGGTCTATAACACAAAGGGCAGATTGTAGTTCACATAAGCTCGTATTGGAGCACAAGTTAATAATCTCTTCAATTCTAGGAAGGCCTGGTTAGCTTCAGCATTCCATGGAAGCATCCTTCTCTTGTCCTCCCTTGGGGATGCCTCTTTAAGCAGAGCATACAGAGGGGCTGCAATCTTGGCAAAGTCCCTCAGGAAACATCTGTAGTATCCCACTAGTCCCAAAAAGGACTGCAGTTCAGTTATCTACCAGGGGGGCCATTGCTGCACTGCCTGAAGTCCACAGGCTGGATCCCATCTTTGGAAAACGATATGACACAGGTATTCGATGCTCTCCCGGAGCAAATGGCTTTTGTGAGGCTTCAACTTCAAACCATGGGCTTCCAGCCATATTAATATCCGATCAAGCTGTTGTAGGTGTTCTGTGAACGAGAGTGAAAATATAATTATGTCATCAAGGTAGAGGAGCAGACACTCATACTTCAGGTCCCCCAGACATAGCTCCATCAATTTCTGGAATGTGGCCGGTGCATTGTTTAGTCCGAACAGCATATTCAGGAACTCTTAAACAACCCCATGTGAGTAACGATGGACGTTTTCTCCCAGTCTTTCTCGGCAGTGGGCACCTGCCAGTACCCACTGGCCAAGTCCAAAGTAGAGAAGTATCAAGCACACACCAGTGCCGCCAACAAATTTTCAATGGGGGGAAACAGGTAGGTACCTCTCAAAGTGCAAACATTTCGATTTTTTTCTTCACCTTTTTCTCCACTAGTACATTTGGGGAGACCAAGAAACTCTTACTTGGTCAGATCATCTACTGGTCCTACATCTGCTTTAGCATAGCCTTTATCTCTTGGTATAGGGCTGGAGGAATTTCTAAGTAATGCTGCCAATCAGATGAGTATCACCAGTTGGAATCTTGTGCTCCAACGTCTGAGTTATTCCAAATTCGCGAGCGGCAAGAACCTTGGACAGCTTGGGCTGCTCAGTCTCGGTCATGTTAGCCCCCTCTAAACACACTTTGCTTAGGATGCTCTCAGCTGAGGGGGGGGGGGGTTCTCCGCCACTACTTGCCACAGGGTTACTGCTCCAGCTTCTCTCAGCTACCCCTGGGGTCTGCACCTCCTGAACTGGATACACTATCTACAGTCATGTGAAAAAATTAGGACACCCTTTGAAAGCATGTGGTTTTTTGTAACATTTTTAATAAAAGGTTATTTCATCTCCGTTTCAACAATACAGAGAGATTAAAGTAATCCAACTAAACAAAGAAAACTGAAGAAAAGTATTTTCAAGATCTTCTGTAAATGTCATTCTACAAAAATGCCTATTCTAACTGAGGAAAAAGATAGGACACCCTCACATGTATTCCCTCTTAAATTGGCTCAGATCTCACACAGGTATATCACACCAGGTGCACATAATTAGTAGATCGTTACTCTGCATGTTGAATGAGGCTTGCCCTATTTAAACCTCAGACATTTAGTTTGGTGTGCTCCTGACTGTTGAAGTGAGAGTGAGCACCATGGTGAGAGCAAAAGAGCTGTCAGAGGACTTCAGAAAAAAGATTGTAGCAGCCTATGAGTCTGGGAAGGGATTTAAAAAGATCTCAAAAGATTTTGAAATCAGCCATTCCACTGTCCGGAAGATAGTCTCCAAGTGGAGGGCTTTCAAAACAACTGCCAACATGCCCAGGACTGGTCGCCCCAGCAAGTTCACCCCAAGAGCAGACCGCAAGATGCTAAAAGAGGTCTCCAAAAACCCTAAAGTGTCATCTCGAGAACTACAGCAGGCTCTGGCTACTGTTGATGTAGAAGTACATGCCTCTACAATCAGAAAGAGACTGTACAAGTTTAACTTGCATGGGAGGTGTGCAAGGAGGAAACCTTTGCTTTCCAAGAGAAACATCGAGGCCAGACTGACATTTGCCAGAGATAAAGTTGACAAAGACCAGGACTTCTGGAATAATGTTCTTTGGACAGATGAGTCCAAAATTGAATTATTTGGACACAACAGCAGAGGACATGTTTGGCGTAAACCAAACACAGCATTCCAAGAAAAGAACCTCATACCAACTGTGAAGCATGGAGGTGGAAGTGTCATGGTTTGGGGCTGCTTTGCTGCAGCAGGACCTGGTCAGCTCACCATCATAGAATCCACGATGAATTCTACTGTGTATCAGAAGGTGTTTGAAGAACATGTGAGACCATCAGTTAGAAAATTAAAGCTGAAGCGGAACTGGACCATGCAACATGACAATGACCCAAAACATACTAGTAAATCAACCAAAGATTGGCTGAAAAAGAAGAAATGGAGAGTCCTGGAATGGCCAAGTCAAAGTCCAGATTTGAATCCCATTGAGATGCTGTGGGGTGACTTGAAAAGGGCTGTACGTGCAAGAAACCCCTCAAACATCTCACAGCTGAAAAAGTTCTGCATTGAGGAGTGGGGTAAAATTTCCTCAGACCGATGTCGAAGACTGGTAGATGGCTACAAGAACCGTCTCACTGCAGTTATTTCAGCCAAAGGAGGTAACACTCGCTATTAGGGGCAAGGGTGTCCTATCTTTTTCCTCAGTTAGAATAGGCATTTTTGTAGAATGACATTTACAGAAGATCTTGCAAAGACTTTTCTTCAGTTTTCTTTGTTTAGTTGGATTACTTTAATCTCTCTGTATTGTTGAAACGGAGATGAAATAACCTTTTATTAAAAATGTTACAAAAAACCACATGCTTTCAAAGGGTGTCCTAATTTTTTCACATGACTGTACATGGTCATTCACATTCATGACCCGAACCAGGACCCGACCATCTTGCACATCACACAGATTCTGCCCCACAGCTCTGTCCATCTGGAGTACACACTCCACCATCACTACTACAACTGCAACTTTAAAACCCGCTCCCACGGGCAATGAGACTAGCAACTCATGTCTTGCCAGCACTTGCAAAGGTCTGAAATACATAGGGTATTCTCACACTGTCCAGTCACCTGATGACACCTTCCAGTCCTGCCTTTACCCAGCACTGTCTAAAGGCCCACTGCAAGGCTCGGTGGGGTGGATAATTATCCCGAAAAAGCCTCAAATACTTCAGCCCCAATTCCTGAGCCATCAGTCCATCAAGGCCTTGCAGCTCTTTTATACCTAGAATTACTGGCACTTGAGAGTCCATCATGTTCTGTACCACCACCACTCCCTTTTCTTTCACTAAATGACCCCAATCTCAATATCAGCTTGCATGACCCTCAGGGCTTGAATAGGAAGGTTATTGGCAGCTTTTAAGTTCACCCATGATGTTCAATCTTTAAACAAGGTAGGTAGGAGGTATGCTTTCTCCTGCATTTCGCCCCACAACCACAGGTGGATCTAATTTTAAATTCTCTGAATTGAGTGTAGCACCCTGGTGGGTACAGTTCCTGGTAATATGATCATCTTGACCACCTCCTAGCACCTCCAACTTCCACTTCCCACCCTTGCAATATCATGTTCCTGGGTAGCCTTAATCCTACTACACTACTGGTCATGGTACACCAGCCAGCCATCTAAGATCAACAGAGCCTCTTTAAGTTCCTTCATCACTTCTTCAAGAAAATTCTTCCTCAACTCCAAAGTCCTTTCTCGAACAGGTGCCCCCTCAACCTAGAGCACAATAGAGGTTGCTTCCAGCTGCTTCTCGCTCTCTAGCATGATGGCTTCCTTCAATACTTGATGGAAGGTTAGGTTAGGGTCCCACTTAACCTGCTGTATCTCTCTTTAGTAACAAGCAAAGAATCTCTTCCTCAATACTGCCTCAGAAGACACATCACAATACACATCCTCGAGAAAGCTTAAGATCTGCACGAATCTCTCACTTTGGTACACTAACAACAGCATCCCTATTTTTCGGGCCTCTCCTTCCAGTGTATTTAGTGCCAATTCTACTTTCAGATGAGAAGCTATATTATACGCACAGCCCCCTCAAGTCTTTCCTTCCAGTCTTCTAGCAAAATATTGTCCCCATTTAACTTGGGTAAGTGGCTTAACAACAGTGCTCCCACCAGAATCACAAAGAAGCTCTGACTGAGGCGGACGTTGCTCTTTTGGTCTTTTATACTGTATGTCTCCATCCTGCCAAACTACACTAGGTTTAATACTGTGTGCTGGCGACAAACACGACTACACTGGCTTTAACTTTATTTTAGATAAAATTTAGATCAAACAAGTGTAACCCTTGCTACTGTCTCTAATGGCTAACCAATGTCATCTTTGTATTTAATTCCAGGTCCTTTGATATTGTGTCATAATAATACTGCTATATAACTTATGTACTGTATTTCATGTACTGTGCCTGGTTGTCCAGAAGGTGGCAGTGTATCTAGCATAGAAAGATCTTTAGATAGAATAAACATACCATTCCATTCTCCCCTTTGTTGGGCAAAATGGGCTAGTTCTGCTTCCTACCAAGGGAGGGGTTACATGAAGCTATAGTGAGTCGAGAGTAAAATTGAGAGTTGGAAGGAAATGAGAATCACCCTGACTCCTTACAGTTTACAGAGAATATTATGAGGGGGTCAACAGCCAAAGGCACCCCGGTCAAAGGTACCAGAACTGTCATAAAGTCCAGCTACCAGACGGAGAAAGGCAAAGCGTCCGAGCTAACCTGCCAGTTTACCCAAAAACCTGGTGGAACCAAGAGAAAGACCAAATATTGTCTGAATGCAAATTATTCTAGTACAATTGGCTTCATGAACAGAATATTTACTTCTGTGCCTTACTATTGAAGGCCCACAGTGTCTGTAAAATCCCCTTTTTAAGTTACTTTATTGCATTTACTTACTGCTGGAATGTTTGAATCTGCATCAGTTGCCTCACTGTGTCAAAACATGGATTAATCAGCCATCTTGGATGTGTGACTCATGTACTGAGAGGAAAGACATCTACCCAGCAGAGGGGCAGGGAACAAACAGCCCACCTCCACAGAGGAACCATCCTTACAGCAGGGGGAACTGAAGTGCTGAGTTCAAGTTCCCAGGAGGACAAAGAAAAAACGGTACCCCTACAGGAAGTATAAGCAGCAGCCATCTTGGAGAAGATAAAATACAGTTCCAGCTTCACTGGAACCTGAGAATCACCGGATCCTGAGGTTCGAGTGAGTACTGCTGGGGAAACTTATCTTGCTAGAGACTGTTTGGGGCCATAATCTGTCCACCAGAGAATCATACTCCCCAAAAATGACCGGTCGCAGCCACTCTTAAAGGGGGCATGCACTAATTCTGCTGTCGTTTCCCATAGCAACGTGCACCTAAATTGCATTATTGATTTCTGCTGACCTATTTAGTTGGGAGAACACATCTAAAGCTATGTCTGACTGAGAGGGCCGGCCCTAGAGAGGGAAGAGACTGATTCATCTAGAATTCTGGACTCTACCACTGGCTAAGATGGGTAGAAGTCTGAGTTGTGTGTTACTATGTCCACCTAATGTGTACCCTGCTAATGATTTAATCCAGTATAGATACGATGGAGGATGGGAGACCGCTGAACCGTCTTGTGTAATAAATCCACTGCAGTGGCTCCTCCAGGCACCATATCTAGTCTTGGTGCCAGTCATTTACACTCCTACCCCCCTGGAGACTCAACTTGGCAAGGGTGATAACCCCGCACCACTAGTGCCTTTCAAAGTCTTCAGGTGATCATTGCCACTGTAGCAACTCCTGGTGTCTCTGAGCCTTCTAATATAATCGAAGCACCATCTGAGCCTGCCAAACGGGAGCACCATCCTGATGTGCGCGGGAAAACAGAGAAGTCCACTGATACTGCTCCATGCACTCCGGAACCACCACCAAAAGCGAAGCTCCTTACTATGAAAGACCAAGGGTCTATCCTTTACTGCAGTCCGGAAAATCTCTGACCTACCAGGAAAAGGCCAAGGCTTACAGAGGATCCTCCAGAAGAAGATGATCCTGTAATTCCAAATTACACCACTGGAATTCACCAGGGGATCAGAGATGAAGCTTCTGCTGGAGTTGCAGCTGCAGATAGCTAGCTGTAACAGAGATTATGATGCCACATAGCTTAAAGAAAGACTTTTGCGCCCTTAAGTTTGGGACCGAGGAGGAAGACTTCCAGCCCCTCCTATAAGTGACCTTTTGCTGTGAAGGAAACTACCCACTGTGGGAATTGCCTACTACCTCATATGGATTACAAATACCAGTTTTACTACCTCTTGTGGATTAAAAAGGACTTTGCACTTAAAATTATTTTTGCACTATGTGTTATGGTTTTGCAATGTTATAAGACAGCACTCAAAGAATGGACTCAACCAAGTACCTGAGCTCTTTGTGACCTGAACTGTGACAATTTTGCAGTTTTAAAGTTTTTGCAACGTTCAAGTATTTTTGACCATTGTATGGACTATTTTTGATGGGAGCAACAATGTGATTTTTGATGCACTTTTTGAATGGAGCTAACTAGTTAACTACCGCTTGCTCCATTGTTCTTGTGGACTGCCTCTGAGGACTCTAAAGTATAAAATAGTCATTTTTTCCTTTGTTAGTTTAGAAAGCCTAGGTATTGTACTGTGTTTGCATATGCACTTAACCGTTTTCTCTCCACAGACTTGGAAAGGGAAGGAGTCAGTATCTCCTGTGTCTTTGGAATCATGTGCTGTTGCTACACAGGAGGACTATGACCTAGATTCACAAGCAGTATTATTGCTACAAGCAGCACCAGTGCCTTAATACTTTAAAGGGTAACCCTGCTGCAAAAAATATGTTTCTAGTTGCCTTAAAGCACTATGCACTACTCCAAGGAGAAAATTGAAAAGCTACCAGGTTTAGTCTTCAAGGTGACAAAGCATAAAGCATAAATTTCAGCTTATATTCAGCTATGGAGACTGAAGCAACTAAATGAAGATATGTAATAGAAAGTAGTCTAAATGTAGCACTTAAAGGCGAACCCTGGAGCATACCCTGAGCACAAGCCAAGGGCGGCTTGGTTTTAAGTAAGGGGGTATGTAGTACCCCAGAGCGGGCACTACCATTCCTCCACCCTGCTACTCTCTCTCATGGCTAACTAATAATGTCATCTGTGTATTTAATTCCAAGTCCTTTGATATTTTGCCTTAATAACATGGCTATGTGCCTGGTTGTCCATCAGGTGGCACTGTATCTTGCAGAGAAAGATCTTTAAATAGAATTAAATTTACCATTCTATCCCCCTCCCCCCAATGGACAGAAATGGATGAGTGTCCTGATTCCTACCAAGGGAAGGGTTACATGAAGCTATAGTGAGTCGAGAGTGAAATTGAGGGTTGGAAGGAGATGAGAATCACCCTGACTCCTTACAGTTTACAGAGTATTATGAGGTGGTCAACAGCCAAAGGCACCCCGGTCAGAGGTACCAACCAGAACTGTCATAAGGTCCAGCTACCAGACGGAAGCCAGAGTCTACCACAGCTGAGAAAGGCAAAGCAAAGTGTCAGAGCACACCTACCAGTTTACCCCCAAAACTGGTGGAGCCAGAGAATGACCAAATATTGTCTTGATGCAAGTTTATTCAAGTAAAGCTGTTGGACTTTATATAAAGTCTGGACTCTTACTCCACCAACTATCACTCTTCCCCTCTATTGCTACGAAGCCTAACCCTGGGGAGCGACGGTATCCAGGTAGGAGCACCATGACACGCACAACTAATAAGGCCACATCACCAATCGGCATTATTAAAACCTGGGACATGATCGGCCCTGGGGAGTGACACGTTGCAAAAGCAGATTCTGCTGCTGTCAATTACAAGCAGGGACACATAGCAGCAGGCATCAGTGATGATTCTTCTGAGGTGAAGTGGACTACAAATCCCAGGAGCACTTGCCCCTCCCTGCAGCCAATAGCAGGAGGACCAGGATGAAAGGCTAAAGAAGGAAGTGGAGCAACAGCCATCTTGGAGACAGCAGCATGGCCAGGAGAGAGAGACTGAGAGATCTTCACAAACAGATGTCAGCATTGCTTCAAGAAAGAGAGTACGAACCAGCCCAGACTGTACCGATGGACCTTGTGTGCAAGAAGAGAGTCCAGCTACTACATTACATCCACCGACTCCACAGCCATCCAAGCCTCTGAATGCTGAAGCCCCAGCTGGTTCCCAGACCGGACAATTGTAAGTGCACCATCATTAGTGTGCCAATGTTCAGACTGGGTTAATTGTTAGACAGCAGATAATAACTATAAGAAGTGAGCTGAGAAGTGATACTGAATTTGTCTATGATCACCATCAATGCTTATTGTTACAGCTAGCCCGACTTCTTCACCTAGGGTTTCCTTAGGCAAAATTGCAATCTGTGCTCTGTTCTTGTTATTACATTATCTTTACGTTCTTCACCATTGTTCACCTTTTCCAAAATAAATCTTTGTGTCCTGAGCTGGGCAGGAGTTTCCCAAGTCGACCCCTAGAAGAAAAGGAAGACCTTCCTGCTATCCTTTAGACATCCAAGCAAGATTTGTGTGGAAGCACCGTCAGGTAAGAACCACCATAAACTCTGCCTACTGAGGACTGCCCCAAGGGGCGTTACACAAGCAAATGTATGAACGTAATAACAGACTTGTTCTGAGACCTCAGGCTGTCTCTCTGTCACAGTCCTCTCCTGGGGCACTAAGCGATCCCTTTGTACTCCTTATTTTGGTGTTCTCATGGACTCTATTCTGTGTGAGGAGCATCCCACCACAACACTCTCTCACTCCCCTCCTCCTTCCTTCCAGCACTGCCTGCTTCCACCACCCAGACTTCCTGGCCACAGCCCTTTCCTCGTATTCTAGCACCATCCACTGGACAAGAGGTCACACTGCAATCCCTAATACAGTTCAATATTCTATTAACAATAATGATTTGTTGTATCATAATTAAAATTAATGAGGCCTATTAAACCCAAATCTTTTCTGGGTGCAGCCCATATATGAGATGGGGACTTAGAAGGTATAGAGGGACTTAGAAGGTATAGAGGGACTGAGATGGTATAGAGGGACTGAGATAGTATAGAGGGACTGAGATAGTATAGAGGGACTGAGATAGTATAGACGGACTGAGATAGTATAGATGGACTGAGATAGTATAGAGGGACTGAGATAGTATAGAGGGACTGAGATAGTATAGACGGACTGAGATGGTATAGACGGACTGAGATAGTATAGAGGGACTGAGATAGTATAGACGGACTGAGATGGTATAGAGGGACTGAGATAGTATAGAGGGACTGAGATGGTATAGAGGGACTGAGATGGTATAGACGGACTGAGATGGTATAGAGGGACTGAGATGGTATAGAGGGACTGAGATAGTATAGAGGGACTGAGATAGTATAGACGGACTGAGATAGTATAGACGGACTGAGATAGTATAGATGGACTGAGATAGAATAGACGGACTGAGATAGAATAGACGGACTGAGATAGTATAGATGGACTGAGATAGTATAGAGGGACTGAGATAGTATAGATGGACTGAGATAGTATAGGGGGACTGAGATGGTATAGAGGGACTGAGATGGTATAGAGGGACTGAGATAGTATAGACGGACTGAGAAAGTATAGAGGGACTGAGATAATATAGGGGGACTGACATGGTATAGACGGACTGAGATGGTAAAAGGGGGACTGACACGGACTGAGATAGTATAGACGGACTGAGATGGTATAGACGGACTGAGATGGTATAGACGGACTGAGATGGTATAGACAGACTGAGATAGTATAGACGGACTGAGATAGTATAGACGGACTGAGATGGTATAGAGGGACTGAGATAGTATAGAGGGATTGAGATGGTGTGGAGGGACTGAGATGGTATAGACGGACTGAGATGGTATAGACGGACTGAGATGGTATAGAGGAACTGAGATAGTATAGACGGACTGAGATGGTATATACGGACTGAGATAGTATAGACGGACAGAGATAGTATAGAGGGACTGAGATAGTATAGAGGGACTGAGATGGTATAGACGGACTGAGATGGTATAGACGGACTGAGATAGTATAGAGGGACTGAGATGGTATAGAGGGACTGAGATGGTATAGACGGACTGAGAAAGTATAGAGGGACTGAGATAGTATAGGGGGACTGACATGGTATAGACGGACTGAGATGGTATAGGGGGACTGACACGGACTGAGATAGTATAGACGGACTGAGATAGTATAGACGGACTGAGATGGTATAGACGGACTGAGATGGTATAGACGGACTGAGATGGTATAGACAGACTGAGATAGTATAGACGGACTGAGATAGTATAGACGGACTGAGATGGTATAGAGGGACTGAGATAGTATAGAGGGATTGAGATGGTGTGGAGGGACTGAGATGGTATAGACGGACTGAGATGGTATAGACGGACTGAGATGGTATAGAGGAACTGAGATAGTATAGACGGACTGAGATGGTATAGACGGACTGAGATAGTATAGACGGACAGAGATAGTATAGAGGGACTGAGATAGTATAGAGGGACTGAGATGGTATAGACGGACTGAGATGGTATAGACGGACTGAGATAGTATAGAGGGACTGAGATGGTATAGAGGGACTGAGATAGTATAGACGGACTGAGAAAGTATAGAGGGACTGAGATAGTATAGGGGGACTGACATGGTATAGACGGACTGAGATGGTATAGGGGGACTGACACGGACGGACTGAGATGGTATAGGGGGACTGACACGGACTGAGATAGTATAGACGGACTGAGATAGTATAGACGGACTGAGATGGTATAGACGGACTGAGATGGTATAGACGGACTGAGATGATATAGACAGACTGAGATAGTATAGACGGACTGAGATAGTATAGACGGACTGAGATGGTATAGAGGGACTGAGATAGTATAGAGGGATTGAGATGGTGTGGAGGGACTGAGATGGTATAGACGGACTGAGATGGTATAGACGGACTGAGATGGTATAGAGGAACTGAGATAGTATAGACGGACTGGGATGGTATAGACGGACTGAGATAGTATAGACGGACAGAGATAGTATAGGGGGACTGAGATAGTATAGAGGGACTGAGATGGTATAGACGGACTGAGATGGTATAGACGGACTGAGATAGTATAGAGGGACTGAGATGGTATAGAGGGACTGAGATAGTATAGACGGACTGAGAAAGTATAGAGGGACTGAGATAGTATAGGGGGACTGACATGGTATAGACGGACTGAGATGGTATAGGGGGACTGACACGGACTGAGATAGTATAGACGGACTGAGATAGTATAGACGGACTGAGATGGTATAGACGGACTGAGATGGTATAGACGGACTGAGATGGTATAGACAGACTGAGATGGTATAGACGGACTGAGATGGTATAGAGGGACTGAGATAGTATAGAGGGATTGAGATGGTGTGGAGGGACTGAGATGGTATAGACGGACTGAGATGGTATAGACGGACAGAGATAGTATAGAGGGACTGAGATAGTATAGAGGGACTGAGATGGTATAGACGGACTGAGATGGTATAGACGGACTGAGATAGTATAGAGGGACTGAGATGGTATAGAGGGACTGAGATAGTATAGACGGACTGAGATAGTATAGACGGACTGAGATGGTGTGGAGGGACTGAGATGGTATAGACAGACTGAGATGGTATAGACGGACTGAGATAGTATAGACGGACTGAGATGGTATAGATGGACTGAGATGGTATAGACGGACTGAGATAGTATAGACGGACTGAGATGGTATAGAGGGACTGAGATAGTATAGACGGACTGAGATGGTATAGACGGACTGAGATGGTATAGACGGACTGAGATAGTATAGACGGACTGAGATGGTATAGACGGACTGAGATGGTATAGAGGGACTGAGATGGTATAGACGGACTGAGATGGTATAGAGGGACTGAGATAGTATAGACGGACTGAGATGGTATAGACGGACTGAGATGGTATAGACGGACTGAGATAGTATAGACGGACTGAGATGGTATAGACGGACTGAGATAGTATAGACAGACTGAGATGGTATAGAGGGACTGAGATGGTATAGACGGACTGAGATAGTATAGACGGACTGAGATGGTATAGACGGACTGAGATGGTATAGACGGACTGAGATAGTATAGACGGACTGAGATGGTATAGAGGGACTGAGATGGTATAGACGGACTGAGATAGTATAGACGGACTGAGATGGTATAGACGGACTGAGATGGTATAGAGGGACTGAGATAGTATAGACGGACTGAGATGGTATAGAGGGACTGAGATGGTATAGACGGACTGAGATGGTATAGAGGGACTGAGATAGTATAGACGGACTGAGATGGTATAGAGGGACTGAGATGGTATAGACGGACTGAGATAGTATAGACGGACTGAGATGGTATAGACGGACTGAGATGGTATAGACGGACTGAGATAGTATAGACGGACTGAGATGGTATAGAGGGACTGAGATGGTATAGAGGGACTGAGATAGTATAGACGGACTGAGATGGTATAGACGGACTGAGATAGTATAGACGGACTGAGATGGTATAGACGGACTGAGATGGTATAGAGGGACTGAGATGGTATAGACGGACTGAGATGGTATAGACGGACTGAGGTGGTATAGAGGGACTGAGATGGTATAGACGGACTGAGATGGTATAGACGGACTGAGATAGTATAGACGGACTGAGATGGTATAGATGGACTGAGATAGTATAGACGGACTGAGATGGTATAGACGGACTGAGATGGTATAGACGGACTGAGATGGTATAGACGGACTGAGATAGTATAGAGGGACTGAGATAGTATAGACGGACTGAGATGGTATAGACGGACTGAGATGGTATAGACGGACTGAGATGGTATAGACGGACTGAGATGGTATAGACGGACTGAGATGGTGTGGAGGGACTGAGAAGTTATTATAGATGGTTCCAGGCATAATGACCTGCACCCTCATTTCCTCCATCTTCTTATGGGGAGGCGGTGGCGAGTGGTTCATGTAAACTCCAACTTTCCACCGACGCCTGCAGAATCATACGCGTTGTATTAGGGCACTTTCACACTAGCGTTTTTAGAATCCGGCAGGCAGTTCTGTTGCCGGAACTGCCTGCCGGATCCGAAAATCTGTTTGCCAACAAATATCTTTTTTTTCCGGATCCAGTTACGGATCCGTTAGACTTATTCATTGAAATACCGGATCCGTCTCCGGTATCATCTGGAATAATGGATCCGGTATTAAATTTTTTCAAAGCTAGAAAGAACTGCGCATGCGCAGACCAGAAGACCTGATCCGGCGATGGGGCAATTTCCGGAACACTTGGTACCAGATACGACATTAATACATTTCAATGGAAAGTGCGGTAGTGTTCCGGATTTTTGTCCGGTCAAGTACCGTACAAGGGACGGAACGGAAGACGTCCTGATGCTTACTGAACAGATTGCTCTCCATTCAGAATGCATTAGGACAAAATGGAAGCGTTTTTTCCCCAGTATTGAGCCCCTTTACCGGATTTCAATACCGGAAAAGAATAACGCTAGTGTGAAAGTAGCCGTACATATTTGCATCGGTCTGTACAACGCGGGACTATCGGAGTTCAGCTCTAGATGTAACTGGAGTATAATATACGATGTGAGGCTGTAATCATAGCTCTTGTAACGTGAACCGGGGGAGCACGCGGCTTTGACCCCCACAGTAACTGCCGGCAACTATAATACCGCAGTCAGCAAGCAGCGGCACTACGTGAGAGGCACATGTACAGCGGAGTCAATTGAATCCATACTCTGCCCTCCGGCTACAAGACGTGAGATGTTTCCCGGATTATTTCTGAGCCGCAGACACCCATCAGTGGATATACAGCGAAATACGAAAATAAATACCGACCAGCCAGGCCCAACAGGGAGCAATCGTGTTTAGTCTCTCTGCCTGCGGCACGAGGGGGAGCTGAGACAATGGCATTACATCAGATGGGTGCAGACGATAAACGGATGAAGTGCTGCGCTGTGAAGCCCGCCGGCGCGTTACTAGTGGAGTAGTGGGGGTCATTATAGCAATCTGCATCTACACAAACAACGGCAGCTCGTTAATGACACGCAACTCCCAGCCTCCGCTCCTCCAGACGAGGAGAGAAATCCTGCACGGATCATGTTGGCTGCATTGTTTTCATGGCGGTTTTCTTATAAGCAGCAATTAAGATTTAAGGACGACCGAACGTTTCCTCTGGAAAAATAGTTGAGGTATTTGACATATTAAACATTGCGGGCGCTGCCAAATATCACAGCGAATATCCTGGAATGTGCGGCGTGACGAGAAAAAGCAATACAATAAAAACTACAACACAAAGTGAGGAATGAAACTATAGGGGCCGATGTAGCAGAGCTCAAGGGGTTGTAGAACTCTCTGTACATTGTGATATCAACGTGAAGATGTTATAGTACCGGCTGCCCCAACGACAAAAATACACCGAAAATAGCTGCTATAGCGCCGTACGTACGGAAATGACTACAGGGTGACCCCCGAAATGTAACCCTACTTTAGAGGGAAGGGGGAGATTTAGATATATATATGTATAGATGTCTCCATTAAAATGTGCATCTATATATGTTAGCCCTGAATGGCCAGTGGGGACATAATATATACATATATCCCCTGTGTATAGGTTTGTATGGGCCAAGTAATTGCCCACATGTCCCTTGTAGGTGTATGTGGGCCCAGTATATGGATATATATGTGTATATACACTACGTGCAGAATTATTAGGCAAATGAGTATTTTGACCACATCATCCTCTTTCTGCATGTTGTCTTACTCCAAGCTGTATAGGCTCGAAAGCCTACTACCAATTAAGCATATTAGGTGATGTGCATCTCTGTAATGAGAAGGGGTGTGGTCTAATGACATCAACACCCTATATCAGGTGTGCATAATTATTAGGCAACTTCCTTTCCTTTGGCAAAATGGGTCAAAAGAAGGACTTGACAGGCTCAGAAAAGTCAAAAATAGTGAGATATCTTGCAGAGGGATGCAGCACTCTTAAAATTGCAAAGCTTCTGAAGCGTGATCATCGAACAATCAAGCGTTTCATTCAAAATAGTCAACAGGGTCGCAAGAAGCGTGTGGAAAAACCAAGGCGCAAAATAACTGCCCATGAACTGAGAAAAGTCAAGCGTGCAGCTGCCAAGATGCCACTTGCCACCAGTTTGGCCATATTTCAGAGCTGCAACATCACTGGAGTGCCCAAAAGCACAAGGTGTGCAATACTCAGAGACATGGCCAAGGTAAGAAAGGCTGAAAGACGACCACCACTGAACAAGACACACAAGCTGAAACGTCAAGACTGGGCCAAGAAATATCTCAAGACTGATTTTTCTAAGGTTTTATGGACTGATGAAATGAGAGTGAGTCTTGATGGGCCAGATGGATGGGCCCGTGGCTGGATTGGTAAAGGGCAGAGAGCTCCAGTCCGACTCAGACGCCAGCAAGGTGGAGGTGGAGTACTGGTTTGGGCTGGTATCATCAAAGATGAGCTTGTGGGGCCTTTTCGGGTTGAGGATGGAGTCAAGCTCAACTCCCAGTCCTACTGCCAGTTTCTGGAAGACACCTTCTTCAAGCAGTGGTACAGGAAGAAGTCTGCATCCTTCAAGAAAAACATGATTTTCATGCAGGACAATGCTCCATCACACGCGTCCAAGTACTCCACAGCGTGGCTGGCAAGAAAGGGTATAAAAGAAGAAAATCTAATGACATGGCCTCCTTGTTCACCTGATCTGAACCCCATTGAGAACCTGTGGTCCATCATCAAATGTGAGATTTACAAGGAGGGAAAACAGTACACCTCTCTGAACAGTGTCTGGGAGGCTGTGGTTGCTGCTGCACGCAATGTTGATGGTGAACAGATCAAAACACTGACAGAATCCATGGATGGCAGGCTTTTGAGTGTCCTTGCAAAGAAAGGTGGCTATATTGGTCACTGATTTGTTTTTGTTTTGTTTTTGAATGTCAGAAATGTATATTTGTGAATGTTGAGATGTTATATTGGTTTCACTGGTAAAAATAAATAATTGAAATGGGTATATATTTGTTTTTTGTTAAGTTGCCTAATAATTATGCACAGTAATAGTCACCTGCACACACAGATATCCCCCTAAAATAGCTGAAACTAAAAACAAACTAAAAACTACTTCCAAAAATATTCAGCTTTGATATTAATGAGTTTTTTGGGTTCATTGAGAACATGGTTGTTGTTCAATAATAAAATTAATCCTCAAAAATACAACTTGCCTAATAATTCTGCACTCCCTGTATAGATATGCATATATGCCCCAGTATTATATGCGTGCCTGTATATATTTATTTCGATGATGATCAGCCGGCACTCCGTTTGGGAAGCGTGGTGCACGAGTCCAAGACCGAAGTCCCAATACAAGCAAAAGAAAGAGACCGGCACTCACTTTTTCTTCTGGTAATTCAATCGCTCTTTATTCGCCACATATAGAATATTTTGTGACGCGCGTTTCGGCTCTGATGCGAGCCTTTCTCAAACAAGTGATATACAAAAAATCTAACAGTGTACACGGTTTAAATAGACCGCCTAAGCGGAAATGACGTCAGGTAGTCATAATAATCGATCAAACAAAGAAAGTGAAACAAAAAATCAAACAATCAGAAACACGTGAGAAGCAGCCCAACTGCAGCAGCATCAATCAAGGCAGTTATAATTGACGATCATGCGAAATTCTCTGAGTGATCATAATAGCTTGCAGTTCAGATGATGCGGTTGGGGGTTCCTCACGTTTTCTGGAAAAATACAAGCAAATTCAAAATTAAAGTTAAAATGTATATAAGAAACAGAGCTTGGAAATTTACAGGAAGCTATTGAGATCATATTCCCGGTTTAACCCCATGGGTTCCAGTGTCTGAAGTGTGTGGATCCAATAAGATTCAAGTTTTTTCAATATCTTCAACCGATTCCCACCTCTCCGAGGTTGTTTTACCTGCTCAATTATTTGACAGCGCAATTGCGCAATATTATGCTTGCAGCGATCAAAGTGGTAGGGAACCGGTAGAAGCAAATAGTTTTTTCTTATGGTGGACTTATGCTTAGAGAAGCGATCTTTCATTCGCATAGATGTTTCACCTATATACAACAGTCCACAAGGGCACTTGAGTAAATATATAATGAAACTGCTGTTGCATGTGAACAGACCCCGAACTGGGAATCGCTTGCCTGTGTGTGGGTGTGTAAAATATTTCCCTTTAATTACACTTGAACAGTGTACACACCCCAGGCAAGGAAATGTGCCCTTTCTAGGAATTGATAGAGTCTGCTGACGCTTCTCAGTTTGAGCACTGCCCACATCGGCCCTCACCACCATGTCGCGAATATTTTTATTACGTTTATAGCATAATAAAGGAGGACTCTTAAACTCCTCAATGGAGGGGTATGCTCGGGACAAAATGTTCCAATGTCTGGAAAAAATGAAAACGTGAATCTTATTGGATCCACACACTTCAGACACTGGAACCCATGGGGTTAAACCGGGAGTAAGATCTCAATAGCTTCCTGTAAATTTCCAAGCTCTGTTTCTTATATACATTTTAACTTTAATTTTGAATTTGCTTGTATTTTTCCAGAAAACGTGAGGAACCCCCAACCGCATCATCTGAACTGCAAGCTATTATGATCACTCAGAGAATTTCGCATGATCATCAATTATAACTGCCTTGATTGATGCTGCTGCAGTTGGGCTGCTTCTCCGTGTTTCTGATTGTCTGATTTTTTGTTTCACTTTCTTTGTTTGATCGATTATTATGACTACCTGACGTCATTTCCGCTTAGGCGGTCTATTTAAACCGTGTACACTGTTAGATTTTTTGTATATCACTTGTTTGAGAAAGGCTCGCATCAGAGCCGAAACGCGCGTCACAAAATATTCTATATGTGGCGAATAAAGAGCGATTGAATTACCAGAAGAAAAAGTGAGTGCCGGTCTCTTTCTTTGCTTGTATATATTTATTGTGCCCCGGGTATGTATGTATATATATTTATAGAGATGTGTGTATGCCCCAATTATCTATATAGATATATATATACTTCTATTATTTGCCCCCTCCCCCCCCCACCCCCCGCGCGCTGATTTCCCACCTCCAATCCCCTGCAGGAGGGAAATGACGCCTAGGTGACTGGCCAATCATGTCCACTTTCGGCCACTGCCTTTTGATAGCACTTCCGGCAGTGCCGGAGATGCTTTGCATTCTCCCCTTCTGCGTATCTCCGGCGCAGTAATTATCACGCCGGAGATACGTAGTCACTTCACAGGCGGGAGGATCAAAGCATCACCCCGTCTGGAAGCGCGCGCCAGGACGCGCGGGCTGGTGCAGTGACGTAATATCACCACCCCACGTGGACTTGCCTGCAGGCGTGCACGCACACCTGCAGTGTGGGGCTGCTCAGGAGCGAGCGCCGCCGGATTTAAATAGTCCGGCGGCTATGCGCTCTGCAGTTGAGCCGAGCAGCCCCCAAGAGAGAAGTATTCCTTGCAAGAGAAGCATCAGCAAGAATCAACCCCAGAACAATGAGCATTAACCGCCTGGAGGATGAGCATTAACCCCTGGATGGCTGAGTACCCTATACCACCAATGCATTAACCCCTGCTTTACTATAACCCTATACCACCTTTGAATCCTTTGTTTATTAACCCCTTATACCCTGCCCTCCATCACCCCTAACCCCTTATCCACCAATCCCTGCTTTGCCCTGCATTTACCCCTGCAGTACCCTGAATAGATTCCCACTGTCACCAACCATTAACCCCTACAATCCCTGAGGACCCTACTATATTTACCCCCTGCTATCCCTGTACATTGCTTGATCCCTGGCCTGAATTTACCCTTGCAGTGCTATCATCACCCCTGATTGTGTTTAACCCCTTGTTTCCCCCATAGGGACAGTGTATAGCCAGGAGGTTGGGCTGCTAAATAACGTGTGTGTGTGTGTGTAAGTGTGATTTAGATAGTTTGTGGGGTGGAAGTGTACTTGTGTAAGATATTGTATTGTGTTTAGTGTAGTTAGGTGTATTGTAGTGTTGTTAGTATAGTACTGTGTGCGACTAAAAGTATATATATTTATATGTCCATCGATATAATTATATATAGTTATAGCAATAATGAGAGTGTAGACTTGTTATTGTGTAATAAATACGTTATTATTCATAGTACAGCGTATGGTCATTTATTGTAGTAGTCGCCGCCGTAGTAGTAATTCGTACGTAGTTCAGTTCAAAGTAAGTGCAACAAGGAAGTTAGATAGTTAGTTAGTATTTATATCACCAGTAGACGACTCACGCCTATTTAGGAATATTAATTATTGATATTAAGGCAAAATATTAATACTTAATATCTCCTTTCACATTGGCGAGGCAGGCCCACTGCTAAGAATTTGCTTTTGTGTTTGGCTTTGATGAGGAAAATCGCTTATTCTGTGAACTAGGCAGGCACGAGAGACGCGGTCAGTGGTTTCCGAGCGTCCAGCGCCTGATAGTACGGACAGGTAACGCGTTTTTTTCAATCAGAGCGGAGCACAAGGCAATATCTACAGCAGAAAACCTAAATCTTTAGATTTTTTCTTTTTGTGTATAATAACTATTTTTTTTGTTGCCTTTGTTGCCAAACCGTTAACACGTGCAACCGTCCACAGGAGAAGTCTCATACAGTCCCTTGGGGAGAACCATCACCGTTGGAGCTGTTCAGAAGAAGTCTACATTGGGAGTGGCTGATACCTGAAGATCGACCGAAAAGAGCCAAGGAAGTTCCAGAGAAGAAGAAGAAGACGGTGTATTCTGTGCATGGAGACGTTTGGTTACGTTAAAGGGCAGGTCAGAGGTGTCGGTCGCGATGGCCGATGTCTAAGTACCTAAGAGCCAGATTTATACTTCAGTCCTTCCTGAACTGTTGCCAACTATGAGTGCGGTTGAGGAGACAAATATATCCCAACCCTTCCCTCTAAATTTATTGTTGTGTTCTTGAAAATAGGGGGATTGTAAAGGGAAGGGGGAGATTTATATATATATATATATACAGTGGGATGCGAAAGTTTGGGCAACCTTGTTAATCATCATGATTTTCATGTATAAATCGTTGGTTGTTACGATAAAAAATGTCAGTTAAATCTATCATATAGGAGACACACACAGTGATATTTGAGACGTGAAATGAAGTTTTTGGGATTTACAGAAAGTGCTATAATTGTTTAAACAAAATTAGGCAGGTGCATAAATTTGGGCACCACAAAAAGAAATGAAATCAATATTTAGTAGATCCTCCTTTTGCAGAAATTACAGCCTCTAAATGCTTCCTGTAGGTTCCAATGAGAGTCTGGATTCTGGTTGAAGGTATTTTGGACCATTCCTCTTTACAAACCATCTTTAGTTCATTCCGGTTTGATGGCTTCCGACCATGGACAGCTCTCTATAAGTCACACCACAGATTTCCCGTTATATTCAGGTCTGGGGACTGAGATGGCCATTCCAGAAGGTTGTACTTGTTCCGCTGCATAAATGCCTTAGTGGATTTTGAGCAGTGTTTAGGGTCGTTGTCTTGTTGAAAGATCCAGCCCCGGCGCAGCTTCAGCTTTGTCACTGATTCCTGGACATTGGTCTCCAGAATCTGCTGATACTGAGTGGAATCCATGCGTCCCTCAACTTTGACAAGATTCCCAGTCCCTGCACTGGCCCCACAGCCCCACAGCATGATGGAACCACCACCATATTTTACTGTAGGTAGCAGGTGTTTTTCTTGGAATGCTGTGTTCCTTTTCCTCCATGCATAACGCCCCTTGTTATGGCCAAATAACTCAATTTTAGTTTCATCAGTCCACAGCACCTTATTCAATGAAGCTGGCTTGTCCCAATGTGCTTTAGCCCACCTCTGCATCCCTCTCGCATACAGCATCTCCTGGTGTAAAGTGCGCCGAATGGTTGAACGATGCACAGTGACTCCATCTGCAGCAAGATGATGTTGTAGGTCTTTGGTGCTGGTCTGTGGGTTGACTCTGACTGTTCTCACCATTCGTCGCTTCTGTCTATCTGAGATTTTTCTTGGTCTGTCACTTCGAGCCTTAACTTGAGCTGAGCCTGTGGTCTTCCATTTACTCAATATGTTCCTAACTGTGGAGACAGACGGCGGAAATCTCTGAGAGCTTTCTGTATCCTTCCCCTTAACCATGGTGGGAACAATCTGTGTCTTCAGGTCATTGGAGAGTTGTTCTGAGACCCCCATGTTGCTACTCTTCAAAGAAAATTAAAAGAGGAGGAAAACTTAGAATTGACCCCCTTAAATACCCTTTCTCATAATTGTATTCACCTGTGTATGTAGGTCAGGGGTCGCTGAGCTTACCAAGCCAATCTGAGTTCCAATAATTAGTTCTAAAGGTTTTGGAATCAATAAAATGACAACAACAGTGACCACATGTAGCACCGGCCTGATTGTGTGTACACAGAGACCACATGTAGCACCGGCCTGATTGTGTGTACACAGTGACCACATGTAGCACCGGCCTGATTGTGTGTACACAGTGACCACATGTAGCACCGGCCTGATTGTGTGTAAACAGAGACCACATGTCTGCACCGGCCTGATTGTGTGTAAACAGAGACCACATGTAGCACCTGCCTGATTGTGTGTACACAGTGACCACATGTAGCACCGGCCTGATTGTGTGTAAACAGAGACCACATGTCTGCACCTGCCTGATTGTGTGTAAACAGAGACCACATGTAGCACCGGCCTGATTGTGTGTAAACAGTGACCACATGTCTGCACCTGCCTGATTGTGTGTAAACAGAGACCACATGTAGCACCTGCCTGATTGTGTGTACACAGAGACCACATGTAGCACCTGCCTGATTGTGTGTACACAGAGACCACATGTAGCACCGGCCTGATTGTGTGTAAACAGAGACCACATGTAGCACCTGCCTGATTGTGTGTACACAGAGACCACATGTAGCACCGGCCTGATTGTGTGTAAACAGAGACCACATGTCTGCACCTGCCTGATTGTGTGTAAACAGAGACCACATGTAGCACCGGCCTGATTGTGTGTAAACAGTGACCACATGTCTGCACCTGCCTGATTGTGTGTAAACAGAGACCACATGTAGCACCGGCCGGATTGTGTGTAAACAGAGACCACATGTCTGCACCTGCCTGATTGTGTGTAAACAGAGACCACATGTAGCACCGGCCTGATTGTGTGTACACAGAGACCACATGTAGCACCTGCCTGATTGTGTGTACACAGTGACCACATGTAGCACCGGCCTGATTGTGTGTAAACAGAGACCACATGTCTGCACCTGCCTGATTGTGTGTAAACAGAGACCACATGTAGCACCGGCCTGATTGTGTGTAAACAGTGACCACATGTCTGCACCTGCCTGATTGTGTGTAAACAGAGACCACATGTAGCACCTGCCTGATTGTGTGTACACAGAGACCACATGTAGCACCTGCCTGATTGTGTGTACACAGAGACCACATGTAGCACCCGGCCCTGATTGTGTGTAACAGAGACCACATGTAGCACCTGCCTGATTGTGTGTACAAGAGACCACATGTAGCACCGCGGCCTGATTGTGTGTAAACAGAAACCACATGTCGGCACCTGCCTGATTGTGTGTAACAGAGACCAATGTAGACACCGGCCTGATTGTGTGTAAACAGTGACCCCATTCTGCACCTGCCTGATTGTGGTAAACAGAGACCACATGTAGCACCTGCTGATTGTGTGTACACAGAGACCACAATGTAGCACCGGCCTGATTGTGTGTACACAGAGACCACATGTAGCACCGGCCTGATTGTGTGTAAACAGAGACCACATGTAGCACCGGCCTGATTGTGTGTAAACAGCGACCACATGTAGCACCGGCCTGATTGTGTGTAAACAGCGACCACATGTAGCACCCGGCCGGATTGTGTGTAACAGAGACCACATGTAGCACACCGGCCTGATTGTGTGTAAACAGAGACCACATGTAGCACCTGCCTGATTGTGTGTAAACAGAGACCACATGTCTGCACCGGCCTGATTGTGTGTAAACAGCGACCACATGAGCACCTGCCTGATTGTGTGTAAACAGCGACCACATGTTAGCACCGGCCGGATTGTGTGTAAACAGAGACCACATGTAGCACCGGCCTGATTGTGTGTACCAGAGACCACATGTAGCACCGGCCTGATTGTGTGTAAACAGCGACCACATGTAGCACCGGCCTGAGTGTGTGTACCAGTGACCACATGTAGCACCGGCCTGATTGTGTGTAACAGGACCACATGTAGCACCGGCTGATTGTGTGTACACAGAGGACCCATGTAGCACGGCCTGATTGTGTGTAAACAGAGACCACATGTAGCCACCGGCCTGATTGTGTGTAAACAGAGACCACATTAGCACCGGCCTGATTGTGTGTAACAGAGACCACATGTAGCACTGCCTGATTGTGTGTACACAGAGACCACATGTAGCACCGGCCTGATTGTGTGTACACGAGACCACATGTAGCAACCGGCTGATTGTGTGTAAACAAGCGACCACAGGTAGCACCGGCCTGATTGTGTGTAAACAGAGACCACATGTAGCACCGGCCTGATTGTGTGTAAACAGAGACCACATGTAGCACCTGCCTGATTGTGTGTAAACAGAGACCACATGTAGCACCGGCCTGATTGTGTGTAAACAGAGACCACATGTAGCACCGGCCTGATTGTGTGTAAACAGAGACCACATGTAGCACCTGCCTGATTGTGTGTAACAGAGACCACATGTAGCACCGGCCTGATTGTGTGTAAACAGAGACCACATGTAGCACCTGCTGATTGTGTGTAAACAGAGACCACATGTAGCACCGGCCTGATTGTGTGTAAACAGAGACCACATGTAGCACCTGCCTGATTGTGTGTAAACAGAGACCACATGTGCACCTGCCTGATTGTGTGTAAACAGAGACCACATGTAGCACCGGCCTGATTGTGTGTAAACAGAGACCACATGTAGCACCTGCCTGATTGTGTGTAAACAGAGACCACATGTAGCACCGGCCTGATTGTGTGTAAACAGAGACCACATGTAGCACCGGCCTGATTGTGTGTAACAGAGACCACATGTAGCACCTGCCTGATTGTGTGTAAACAGTGACCACATGTAGCACCGGCCTGATTGTGTGTAAACAGAGACCACATGTAGCACCTGCCTGATTGTGTGTACACAGAGACCACATGTAGCACCGGCCTGATTGTGTGTAAACAGAGACCACATGTAGCACCTGCCTGATTGTGTGTAAACAGAGACCACATGTAGCACCTGCCTGATTGTGTGTAAACAGAGACCACATGTAGCACCTGCCTGATTGTGTGTAAACAGTGACCACATGTAGCACCGGCCTGATTGTGTGTAAACAGAGACCACATGTAGCACCTGCCTGATTGTGTGTAAACAGAGACCACATGTAGCACCTGCCTGATTGTGTGTAAACAGAGACCACATGTAGCACCGGCCTGATTGTGTGTAAACAGAGACCACATGTAGCACCTGCCTGATTGTGTGTAAACAGAGGACCAATGTAGCACCTGCCTGATTGTGTGTAAACAGAGACCACATGTAGCACCTGCCTGATTGTGTGTAAACAGAGACCCATGTAGCACCGTCCTGATTGGTTGTAAACAGTGACCACATTAGCACCGCCTGATTGTGTGTAAACAGAGACCACATGTAGCACCTGCCTGATTGTGTGTAAACAGAGACCACATGTAGCACCTGCCTGATTGTGTGTAAACAGAGACCACATGTAGCACCGGCCTGATTGTGTGTAAACAGAGACCACCTGTGCACCTGCCTGATTGTGTGTAAACAGAGGACCACATGTAGCACCCGGCCTGATTGTGTTGTAAACAGAGACCACATGTATGCACCTGCCTGATTGTGTGTAACAGAGACCACATTAGCACCTGCCTGATTGTGTGTAACGAGACCACAGTTAGCACCGGCCTGATTGTGTGTAACCAGAGACCGACATGTAGCACCGGCCTGATTGTGTGTAAACAGAGACCACATGTAGCACCTGCCTGATTGTGTGTAAACAGAGACCACATGTAGCACCGGCCTGATTGTGTGTAAACAGAGACCACATGTAGCACCGGCCTGATTGTGTGTAAACAGAGACCACATGTAGCACCTGCCTGATTGTGTGTAAACAGAGACCACATGTAGCACCGGCCTGATTGTGTGTAAACAGAGACCACATGTAGCACCGGCCTGATTGTGTGTAAACAGAGACCACATGTCTGCACCTGCCTGATTGTGTGTAAACAGAGACCACATGTAGCACCGGCCTGATTGTGTGTAAACAGAGACCACATGTAGCACCTGCCTGATTGTGTGTAAACAGAGACCACATGTAGCACCTGCCTGATTGTGTGTAAACAGAGACCACATGTAGCACCTGCCTGATTGTGTGTAAACAGAGACCACATGTAGCACCGGCCTGATTGTGTGTAAACAGAGACCACATGTAGCACCTGCCTGATTGTGTGTAAACAGAGACCACATGTAGCACCTGCTGATTGTGTGTACACAGAGACCACATGTAGCACCGGCCTGATTGTGTGTACACAGAGACACATGTAGCACCGGCCTGATTGTGTGTAAACAGAGACCCACATGTCTAGCACCTGCCTGATTGTGGTGTAAACAGAGACCACATGTAGCACCGGCTGATTGTGTGTACACAGAGACCACCATGTAGCACCTGCCTGATTGTGTGTACACAGAGACCACATGTAGCACCTGCCTGATTGTGTGTACACAGAGACCACATGTAGCACCTGCCTGATTGTGTGTAAACAGAGACCACATGTAGCACCGGCCTGATTGTGTGTAAACAGAGACCACATGTAGCACCTGGCTCTGATTGTGTTGTACACAGAGACCACATGTAGCAACCGGCCTGATTGTGTGTACACAGAGACCACATGTCTGCACCTGCCTGATTGTGTGTAAACAGAGACCACATGTATGCACCGCCGATGTGTGTAAACAGAGACCACATGTAGCACCGGCCTGATTGTGTGTAAACAGAGACCACATGTAGCACCTGCCTGATTGTGTGTAAACAGAGACCACATGTAGCACCGGCCTGATTGTGTGTACACAGAGACCACATGTAGCACCTGCCTGATTGTGTGTACACAGAGACCACATGTAGCACCGGCCTGATTGTGTGTAAACAGAGACCACATGTAGCACCGGCCTGATTGTGTGTAAACAGAGACCACATGTCTGACCTGCCTGATTGTGTGTAAACAGAGACCACATGTAGCACCTGCCTGATTGTGTGTACACAGAGACCACATGTAGCACCTGCCTGATTGTGTGTACACAGAGACCACATGTAGGCACCTGCCTGATTGTGTGTAAACAGAGACCACATGTAGCACCGGCCTGATTGTGTGTACACAGAGACCACATGTAGCACCTGCCTGATTGTGTGTACACAGAGACCACATGTAGCACCTGCCTGATTGTGTGTACACAGAGACCACATTAGCACCGGCCTGATTGTGTGTAAACAGAGACCACATGTCGCACCGGCCTGATTGTGTGTAAACAGAGACCACATGTAGCACCTGCCTGATTGTGTGTACACAGAGACCACATGTAGCACCTGCCTGATTGTGTGTACACAGAGACCACATGTAGCACCTGCCTGATTGTGTGTACACAGAGACCACATGTAGCACCTGCCTGATTGTGTGTAAACAGAGACCACATGTAGCACCGGCCTGAGTTGTGTGTAAACAGAGACCACTGTAGCACCTGCCTGATTGTGTGTACACAGAGACCCCATGTAGCACCTGCCTGATTGTGTGTAAACAGAGACCACATGTCTGCACCGGCCTGATTGTGTGTAAACAGAGACCACATGTAGCACCTGCCTGATTGTGTGTACACAGAGACCACATGTAGCACCTGCCTGATTGTGTGTACACAGAGACCACATGTAGCACCTGCCTGATTGTGTGTAAACAGAGACCACATGTAGCACCGGCCTGATTGTGTGTAAACAGAGACCACATGTAGCACCGGCCTGATTGTGTGTAAACAGAGACCACATGTCTGCACCTGCCTGATTGTGTGTAAACAGAGACCACATGTAGCACCTGCCTGATTGTGTGTAAACAGAGACCACATGTAGCACCTGCCTGATTGTGTGTAAACAGAGACCACATGTAGCACCTGCCTGATTGTGTGTAAACAGAGACCACATGTAGCACCTGCCTGATTGTGTGTAACAGAGACCACATGTAGCACCGGCCTGATTGTGTGTAAACAGAGACCACATGTAGCACCTGCCTGATTGTGTGTAAACAGAGACCACATGTAGCACCGGCCTGATTGTGTGTAAACAGAGACCACATGTAGCACCTGCCTGATTGTGTGTAAACAGAGACCACATGTAGCACCGGCCTGATTGTGTGTAAACAGAGACCACATGTAGCACCTGCCTGATTGTGTGTAAACAGAGACCACATGTAGCACCTGCCTGATTGTGTGTAAACAGAGACCACATGTAGCACCTGCCTGATTGTGTGTAAACAGAGACCACATGTAGCACCGGCCTGATTGTGTGTAAACAGAGACCACATGTAGCACCGGCCTGATTGTGTGTAAACAGAGACCACATGTAGCACCGGCCTGATTGTGTGTAAACAGAGACCACATGTAGCACCCCTGATTGTGTGTAAACAGAGACCACATGTAGCACCTGCCTGATTGTGTGTAAACAGAGACCACATGTGCACCGGCCTGATTGTGTGTAAACAGACCACATGTGCACCGGCCTGATTGTGTGTAAACAGAGACCACATGTAGCACCTGCCTGATTGTGTGTAAACAGAGACCACATGTAGCACCGGCCTGATTGTGTGTAAACAGAGACCACATGTAGCACCGGCCTGATTGTGTGTAAACAGAGACCACATGTAGCACCGGCCTGATTGTGTGTAAACAGAGACCACATGTAGCACCTGCTGATTGTGTGTACACAGAGACCACATGTAGCACCTGCCCTGATTGTGTGTAAACAGAGACCACATTGTACAAGCAACCGGCCTGATTGTGTGTAAACAGAGACCACATGTAGCACCTGCCTGATTGTGTGTACACAGTGACCACATGTAGCACCGGCCTGATTGGTTGTACAACAGAGACCACATGTAGCACCTGCCTGATGTGTGTAAACAGAGACCACATGTAGCACCTGCCTGATTGTGTTAAACAGAGACCACATGGTACCTGCACGCGGCCCTGATTGTGTGTAAACAGAGACCACATGTAGCACCTGCCTGATTGTGTGTAAACAGAGACCACATGTAGCACCGGCCTGATTGTGTGTAAACAGAGACCACATGTAGCACCTGCCTGATTGTGTGTACACAGAGACCACATGTAGCACCTGCCTGATTGTTGTGTAACAGAGACCAAACTGTAGCACCTGCCTGCTTGTGTGTACACAGAGGACCACATGTAGCACCTGCCTGATTGTGTGTACACAGAGACCACATGTAGCACTGCATGATTGTGTGTAAACAGAGACCACATGTAGCACCTGCCTGATTGTGTGTACACAGAGACCACATGTAGCACCGGCCTGATTGTGTGTAACAGAGACCACATGTAGCACACGGCCTGATGTGTGTAAACAGAGACCACATGTTAGCACCTGCCTGATTGTGTGTACACAGAGACCACATGTAGCACCTGCCTGATTGTGTGTACACAGAGACCACATGTAGCACCGGCCTGATTGTGTGTAAACAGAGACCACATTAGCACCTGCCTGATTGTGTGTACACAGAGAACCACATGTAGCACCTGCCTGATTGTGTGTACACAGAGACCACATGTAGCACCGGCCTGATTGTGTGTACACAGTGACCACATGTAGCACCGGCCTGATTGTGTGTACACAGAACAGAGACCACATGTAGCACCTGCCTGATTGTGTGTACACAGAGACCACATGTAGCACCGGCCTGATTGTGTGTACACAGAGACCACATGTAGCACCGGCCGATGGTGTGTAAACAGAGACCACATGTAGCACCGGCCTGATTGTGTGTAAACAGAGACCACGTGTAGCACCTGCCCGATTGTGTGTAAACAGAGACCACATGTAGCACTGCCTGATTGTGTGTAAACAGAGACCACATGTAGCACCTGCCTGATGTGTGTAAACAGCGACCCACATGTAGCACCGGCCTGATTGTGTGTAAACAGCGACCACATGTCTGCACCGGCCTGATTGTGTGTAAACAGAGACCACATGTAGCACCGGCCTGATTGTGTGTAAACAGTGACCACATGTCTGCACCTGCCTGATTGTGTGTAAACAGAGACCACATGTAGCACCGGCCTGATTGTGTGTAACAGAGACCACATGTAGCACCGGCCTGATTGTTGTGACACAGAGACCACATTGTAGCACCTGCCTGATTGTGTGTACACAGAGACCACATGTAGCACTGCCTGATTGTGTGTAAACAGAGACCACATGTCTGCACCGGCCTGATTGTGTGTAAACAGAGACCACATGTAGCACCGGCCTGATTGTGTGTAACAGAGACCACAGTGGGGGGAGAACACCCTGATATTTACCTAGCACCGGCCTGATTGTGTGTACACAGAGACCACCATGTAGCACCTGCCTGATTGTGTGTAAACAGAGACCACATGTAGCACCTGCCTGATTGTGTGTAAACAGTGACCACATGTAGCACCGGCCTGATTGTGTGTAAACAGAGACCACATGTTAGCACCTGCCTGATTGTGTGTAAACAGTGACCACATGTAGCACCGGCCTGATTGTGTGTAAACAGAGACCACATGTAGCACCTGCCTGATTGTGTGTAAACAGAGACCACATGTAGCACCGGCCTGATTGTGTGTAAACAGAGACCACATGTAGCACCTGCCTGATTGTGTGTAAACAGAGACCACATGTAGCACCTGCCTGATTGTGTGTACACAGAGACCACATGTAGCACCTGCCTGATTGTGTGTAAACAGTGACCACATGTAGCACCGGCCTGATTGTGTGTAAACAGACCACATGTAGCACCGGCCTGATTGTGTGTAAACAGAGACCACATGTAGCACCTGCCTGATTGTGTGTAAACAGAGACCACATGTAGCACCGGCCTGATTGTGTGTAAACAGAGACCACATGTAGCACCGGCCTGATTGTGTGTAAACAGAGACCACATGTAGCACCTGCCTGATTGTGTGTAAACAGAGACCACATGTAGCACCGGCCTGATTGTGTGAAACAGAGACCACATGTAGCACCGGCCTGATTGTGTGTAAACAGAGACCACATGTAGCACCGGCCTGATTGTGTGTAAACAGAGACCACATGTAGCACCTGCCTGATTGTGTGTAAACAGAGACCACATGTAGCACCTGCCTGATTGTGTGTAAACAGAGACCACATGTAGCACCGGCCTGATTGTGTGTAAACAGAGACCACATGTAGCACCGGCCTGATTTGTGTGTAAACAGAGACCACATGTAGCACCTGCCTGATTGTGTGTAAACAGAGACCACATGTAGCACCGGCCTGATTGTGTGTAAACAGAGGACCACATGTAGCACCGGCCTGATTGTGTGTAAACAGAGACCACAGGTAGCACCGGCCTGATTGTGTGTACACAGAGACCAATGTAGCACCTGCCTGATTGTGTGTACACAGAGACCACATGTAGCACCTGCCTGATTGTGTGTACACAGAGACCACATGTAGCACCTGCCTGATTGTGTGTAAACAGAGACCACATTGTAGCACCGGCCTGATGTGTGTAAACAGAAGGACCACATGTAGCACCTGCCTGATTGTGTGTACACAGTGACCACATGTAGCACCGGCCTGATTGTGTGTACACAGAGACCACATGTAGCACCTGCCTGATTGTGTGTAAACAGAGACCACATGTAGCACCTGCCTGATTGTGTGTAAACAGAGACCACATGTCTGCACCGGCCTGATTGTGTGTAAACAGAGACCACATGTAGCACCTGCCTGATTGTGTGTAAACAGAGACCACATGTAGCACCGGCCTGATTGTGTGTAAACAGAGACCACATGTAGCACCTGCCTGATTGTGTGTAAACAGAGACCACATGTAGCACCTGCCTGATTGTGTGTAAACAGAGACCACATGTAGCACCTGCCTGATTGTGTGTAAACAGAGACCACATGTAGCACCTGCCTGATTGTGTGTAAACAGAGACCACATGTAGCACCTGCCTGATTGTGTGTAAACAGAGACCACATGTAGCACCTGCCTGATTGTGTGTAACAGAGACCACATGTAGCACCGGCCTGATTGTGTGTAAACAGAGACCACATGTAGCACCGGCCTGATTGGTGTAAACAGAGACCACATGTAGCACCGGCCTGATTGTGTGTAAACAGAGACCACATGTAGCACCTGCCTGATTGTGTGTAAACAGAGACCACATGTAGCACCTGCCTGATTGTGTGTAAACAGAGACCACATGTAGCACCTGCCTGATTGTGTGTACACAGAGACCACATGTAGCACCGGCCTGATTGTGTGTAAACAGAGACCACATGTAGCACCTGCCTGATTGTGTGTACACAGAGACCACATGTAGCACCTGCCTGATTGTGTGTACACAGAGACCACATGTAGCACCGGCCTGATTGTGTGTAAACAGAGACCACATGTAGCACCTGCCTGATTGTGTGTAAACAGAGACCACATGTAGCACCTGCCTGATTGTGTGTAAACAGCGACCACATGTAGCACCGGCCTGATTGTGTGTAAACAGCGACCACATGTCTGCACCGGCCTGATTGTGTGTAAACAGAGACCACATGTAGCACCGGCCTGATTGTGTGTAAACAGTGACCACATGTCTGCACCTGCCTGATTGTGTGTAAACAGAGACCACATGTAGCACCGGCCTGATTGTGTGTAAACAGAGACCACATGTAGCACCGGCCTGATTGTGTGTACACAGAGACCACATGTAGCACCTGCCTGATTGTGTGTACACAGAGACCACATGTAGCACCTGCCTGATTGTGTGTAAACAGAGACCACATGTCTGCACCGGCCTGATTGTGTGTAAACAGAGACCACATGTAGCACCGGCCTGATTGTGTGTAAACAGAGACCACATGTAGCACCGGCCTGATTGTGTGTAAACAGTGACCACATGTAGCACCGGCCTGATTGTGTGTAAACAGAGACCACATGTAGCACCTGCCTGATTGTGTGTACACAGAGACCACATGTAGCACCGGCCTGATTGTGTGTACACAGAGACCACATGTAGCACCGGCCTGATTGTGTGTAAACAGCGACCACATGTAGCACCGGCCTGATTGTGTGTACACAGAGACCACATGTAGCACCTGCCTGATTGTGTGTAAACAGAGACCACATGTAGCACCTGCCTGATTGTGTGTAAACAGTGACCACATGTAGCACCGGCCTGATTGTGTGTAAACAGAGACCACATGTAGCACCTGCCTGATTGTGTGTAAACAGTGACCACATGTAGCACCGGCCTGATTGTGTGTAAACAGAGACCACATGTAGCACCTGCCTGATTGTGTGTAAACAGAGACCACATGTAGCACCGGCCTGATTGTGTGTAAACAGAGACCACATGTAGCACCTGCCTGATTGTGTGTACACAGAGACCACATGTAGCACCGGCCTGATTGTGTGTAAACAGAGACCACATGTAGCACCTGCCTGATTGTGTGTAAACAGAGACCACATGTAGCACCTGCCTGATTGTGTGTACACAGAGACCACATGTAGCACCTGCCTGATTGTGTGTAAGCAGTGACCACATGTAGCACCGGCCTGATTGTGTGTAAACAGCGACCACATGTCTGCACCGGCCTGATTGTGTGTAAACAGAGACCACATGTAGCACCTGCCTGATTGTGTGTAAACAGAGACCACATGTAGCACCGGCCTGATTGTGTGTAAACAGAGACCACATGTAGCACCGGCCTGATTGTGTGTACACAGTGACCAATGTCTGCACCTGCCTGATTGTGTGTAACAGAGACCACATGTAGCACCGGCCTGATTGTGTGTAAACAGAGACCACATGTAGACCGGCCTGATGTGTGTACACAGTGACCACATGTCTGCACCTGCCTGATTGTGTGTACACAGAGACCACATGTAGCACCGGCCTGATGTGTGTAAACAGAGACCACATGTAGCACCGGCCTGATTGTGGTACACAGTGACCACATGTCTGCACCTGCCTGATTGTGTGGTACACAGAGACCACATGTAGCACCGGCCTGATTGTGTGTAAACAGAGACCACATGTAGCACCGGCCTGATTGTGTGTACACAGAGATCACATGTAGCACCTGCCTGATTGTGTGTACACAGAGCCACATGTAGCACCGGCCATGATTGTGTGTAAACAGAGACCACATGTAGCACCTGCCTGATTGGTGTAAACAGCGACCACATGTAGCACCTGCCTGATTGTGTGTAAACAGAGACCACATGTAGCACCGGCCTGATTGTGTGTACACAGAGACCACATGTAGCACCTGCCTGATTGTGTGTAAACAGAGACCACATGTAGCACCTGCCTGATTGTGTGTAAACAGAGACCACATGTAGCACCTGCCTGATTGTGTGTACACAGAGACCACATGTAGAACCGGCCTGATTGTGTGTAAACAGTGACCACATGTCTGCACCTGCCTGATTGTGTGTAAACAGTGACCACATGTCTGCACCTGCCTGATTGTGTGTACACAGAGACCACATGTAGCACCTGCCTGATTGTGTGTACACAGAGACCACATGTAGCACCTGCCTGATTGTGTGTAAACAGAGACCACATGTAGCACCGGCCTGATTGTGTGTAAACAGTGACCACATGTAGCACCTGCCTGATTGTGTGTAAACAGCGACCACATGTAGCACCGGCCTGATTGTGTGTACACAGTGACCACATGTAGCACCGGCCTGATTGTGTGTACACAGAGACCACATGTAGCACCTGCCTGATTGTGTGTAAACAGCGACCACATGTAGCACCGGCCGGATTGTGTGTAAACAGAGACCACATGTAGCACCGGCCTGATTGTGTGTACACAGAGACCACATGTAGCACCTGCCTGATTGTGTGTAAACAGAGACCACATGTAGCACCTGCCTGATTGTGTGTACACAGAGACCACATGTAGCACCGGCCTGATTGTGTGTACACAGAGACCACATGTCTGCACCTGCCTGATTGTGTGCACACAGAGACCACATGTAGCACCGGCCTGATTGTGTGTAAACAGCGACCACATGTAGCACCGGCCTGATTGTGTGTAGACAGCGACCACATGTAGCACCTGCCTGATTGTGTGTACACAGAGACCACATGTAGCACCGGCCTGATTGTGTGTACACAGAGACCACATGTAGCACCTGCCTGATTGTGTGTAAACAGTGACCACATGTAGCACCTGCCTGATTGTGTGTACACAGAGACCACATGTAGCACCGGCCTGATTGTGTGTACACAGAGACCACATGTAGCACCGGCCTGATTGTGTGTAAACAGTGACCACATGTAGCACCGGTCTGATTGTGTGTAAACAGTTATAGGACTTTCTGTAAATCCAATAAACTTCATTTCATGACGATTAACAAGGTTGCCCAAACTTTCGCATCCCACTGTATATATACACCCTGTTTCCCCGAAAATAAGACAGTGTCTTATATAAATTTTTGCTCCCAAAGATGCGCTAGGTCTTATTTTCAGGGATGTCTTATTTTTCCATGACACAGGGGGATCAGAGGGGGGAATTAAAATGACACAGGAGAATCTGAGGGGGGATTACCATTTTAGTACCCCTTTCTTATCCTCCTGTCATTTTGATTCCCCCCTCTGACCCCCCTGTGTCATTTAAATGATCCCCCTCCCCACCCTGATCACCCTGTGTCATTTTGATTCCCCCCTCTGATCACCCTGTGTCATTTTAATTACCGTTTTAGTCTCCCCCCCCCATCTTCACCAGACATCCCCCACCTTCCATCAGATATTCCCCCCGCACCTGTCACCCCGTCCCCTGTGTGTCCGTGCCAGCCAAGTTGTGAGACTCCATCAGGGCAGAGGGAGCAGCGGGCGGAAGAAGGCGGCAGCTTGTCCTGGCAGCGGCGCGGGCTCTCTGATTTAAAGAGACCTCGCACCGCCTGCGCTGCGGCCAATCAGTGAGCTGCGTGGCGGCGCCTTACGGTACCGTAGCTGCGGGGTCCTTACGTTCTGGGGTGGCTTGCTTTATAATCGGGGAGGCATTATGTTCGGGGGATGCTTTATAATCGGGGAGGCCTTATTTTCGGGGGATGCTTTATAATCGGGGAGGCCTTATTTTCGGGGGGATGCCTGATTTTCGGGGAAACACGGTATATGCATATATGCCCCAGTATTATATGCATGTCTGTATATATTTATTGTGCCCCGGGTATGTATGTATATACAATATATACATATATATATATATATATAGAGAGAGAGAGAGAGATGTATGTATGCCCCAATTAATGCATACATCTGTGTGTGTGTGTGTGTGTATACAGACGTGGACAAAATTGTTGGTACCCTTTGGTCAATGAAAGAAAAAGTCACAATGGTCACAGAAATAACTTTAATCTGACAAAAGTAATAATAAATTAAAATTCTATAAATGTTAACCAATGAAAGTCAGACATTGTTTTTCAACCATGCTTCAACAGAATTATGTAAAAAAATAAACTCATGAAACAGGCATGGACAAAAATGATGGTACCCCTAACTTAATATTTTGTTGCGCAACCTTTTGAGGCAATCACTGCAATCAAACGCTTCCTGTAACTGTCAATGAGACATCTGCACCTCTCAGCAGGTATTTTGGCCCACTCCTCATGAGCAAACTGCTCCAGTTGTGTCCGGTTTGAAGGGTGCCTTTTCCAGACTGCATGTTTCAGCTCCTTCCAAAGATGCTCAATAGGATTGAGGTCAGGGCTCATAGAAGGCCACTTTAGAATAGTCCAATTTTTTCCTCTTAGCCATTCTTGGGTGTTTTTAGCGGTGTGTTTTGGGTCATTGTCCTGTTGAAAGACCCATGACCTGCGACTGAGACCAAGCTTTCTGACACTGGCTAGTACATTTCTCTCTAGAATTCCTTGATAGTCTTGAGATTTCATTGTACCCTGCACAGATTCAAGACACCCTGTGCCAGACGCAGCAAAGCAGCCCCAGAACATAACAGAGCCTCCTCCATGTTTCACAGTAGGGACAGTGTTCTTTTCTTGATATGCTTCATTTTTTCGTCTGTGAACATACAGCTGATGTGCCTTGGCAAAAACTTCGATTTTTGTCTCATCTGTCCACAGGACATTCTCCCAGAAGCTTTGTGGCTTGTCAACATGTAGTTTGGCATATTCCAGTCTTGCTTTTTTATGATTCGTTTTCAACAATGGTGTCCTCCTTGGTCGTCTCCCATGTAGTCCACTTTGGCTCAAACAACGACGGATGGTGCGATCTGACACTGATGTTCCTTGAGCATGAAGTTCACCTTGAATCTCTTTAGAAGTCTTTCTAGGCTCTTTTGTTACCATTCGGATTATCCGTCTCTTAGATTTGTCATCAATTTTCCTCCTGCGGCCACGTCCAGGGAGGTTGGCTACAGTCCCATGGATCTTAAACTTATGAATAATATGTGCAACTGTACTCACAGGAACATCTAGTTGCTTGGAGATGGTCTTATAGCCTTTACCTTTAACATGCTTGTCTATAATTTTCTTTCTGATCTCTTGAGACAGCTCTTTCCTTTGCTTCCTCTGGTCCATGTCGAGTGTGGTACACACCATATCACCAAACAACACAGTGATTACCTGGAGCCATATATATAGGCCCAATGGCTGATTACAAGGTTGTAGACACCTGTGATGCTAATTAGTGGACACACCTTGAATTAACATGTCCCTTTGGTCACATTATGTTCTGTGTTTTCTAGGGGTACCATCATTTTTGTCCATGCCTGTTTCATGAGTTTATTTTTTTACATAATTCTGTTGAAGCATGGTTGAAAAACAATGTCTGACTTTCATTGGTTAACATTTATAGAATTTTAATTTATTATTACTTTTGTCAGATTAAAGTTATTTCTGTGACCATTGTGACTTTTTCTTTCATTGACCAAAGGGTACCAACAATTTTGTCCACGTCTGTACATATATATACAGTGGGGGAAATAATTATTTGACCCCTCACTGATTTTGTAAGTTTGTCCAATGACAAAGAAATGAAAAGTCTCAGAACAGTATCATTTCAATGGTAGGTTTATTGTAACAGTGGCAGATAGCACATCAAAAGGAAAATCGAAAAAATAACTTTAAATAAAAGATAGCAACTGATTTGCATTTCATTGAGTGAAATAAGTATTTGAACCCCTACCAACCATTAAGAGTTCTGGCTCCCACAGAGTGGTTAGACACTTCTACTCAATTAGTCACCCTCATTAAGGACACCTGTCTTAACTAGTCACCTGTATAAAAGACACCTGTCCACAGAATCAATCAATCAAGCAGACTCCAAACTCTCCAACATGGGAAAGACCAAAGAGCTGTCCAAGGATGTCAGAGACAAAATTGTAGACCTGCACAAGGCTGGAATGGGCTACAAAACCATTAGCAAGAAGCTGGGAGAGAAGGTGACAACTGTTGGTGCGATTGTTCGAAAATGGAAGGAGCACAAAATGACCATCAATCGACCTCGCTCTGGGGCTCCACGCAAGATCTCACCTCGTGGGGTGTCAATGGTTCTGAGAAAGGTGAAAAAGCATCCTAGAACTACACGGGAGGAGTTAGTTAATGACCTCAAATTAGCAGGGACCACAGTCACCAAGAAAACCATTGGAAACACATTACACCACAATGGATTAAAATCCTGCAGGGCTCGCAAGGTCCCCCTGCTCAGGAAGGCACATGTGCAGGCCCGTCTGAAGTTTGCCAATGAACACCTGAATGATTCAGAGAGTGACTGGGAGAAGGTGCTGTGGTCTGATGAGACCAAAATAGAGCTCTTTGGCATTAACTCAACTCGCTGTGTTTGGAGGAAGAAAAATGCTGCCTATGACCCCCAAAACACCGTCCCCACCGTCAAGCATGGGGGTGGAAACATTTTGCTTTGGGGGTGTTTTTCTGCTAAGGGCACAGGACAACTTATTCGCATAAACGGGAAAATGGACGGAGCCATGTATCGTGAAATCCTGAGCGACAACCTCCTTCCCTCTGCCAGGAAACTGAAAATGGGTCGTGGATGGGTGTTCCAGCACGACAATGACCCAAAACATACAGCAAAGGCAACAAAGGAGTGGCTCAAGAAGAAGCACATTAAGGTCATGGAGTGGCCTAGTCAGTCTCCGGACCTTAATCCAATCGAAAACCTATGGAGGGAGCTCAAGCTCAGAGTTGCACAGAGACAGCCTCGAAACCTTAGGGATTTAGAGATGATCTGCAAAGAGGAGTGGACCAACATTCCTCCTAAAATGTGCGCAAACTTGGTCATCAATTACAAGAAACGTTTGACCTCTGTGCTTGCAAACAAGGGTTTTTCCACCAAGTATTAAGTCTTTTTTTGTTAGAGGGTTCAAATACTTATTTCACTCAATGAAATGCAAATCAGTTGCTATCTTTTATTTAAAGTTATTTTTTCGATTTTCCTTTTGATGTGCTATCTGCCACTGTTACAATAAACCTACCATTGAAATGATACTGTTCTGAGACTTTTCATTTCTTTGTCATTGGACAAACTTACAAAATCAGTGAGGGGTCAAATAATTATTTCCCCCACTGTATATATATATATATATATATATATATATTGTGGCACAGTGAAGGGTATGGTCTGGGAAAACCTACCTGGCGATGTACGATAAGGTGGCCACAAGGGAGAATCTACCCCGTGACCAATGGACTGAGGTCGTCACCCCGAAACGTCCGGGAATTATGTCTCATGTGGCTATATACTAATGATCTACAAATGATTTACTCTGGATGTATACAAATGATAATCTGCAAAAAGAATAAAATGTAAAAATTATTTTCACAAAAAAATCTTTTTGCAGTGCCGTGGATTAACTCTATACTGTCACTTCGTTCCTGGCATCTGATTCCCAGTGGGTGTATTACGACTTGCCGAGCGATCAAACGGCCGACTACCATAAAGTCAAGGGTGAGATTCTGGCAAGACTGGGGGTGAATGTGTTGGTCCGGGCCCAGCGGGTGCATCAGTGGGGGTTCAACCAGTATTATAACTTACTTCACCTCTTGCAAAAGTGGCTACAGCCTGACTTGCTGGGCCCCACTGCTATGCTGGATCGTCTGTTAACTGATATGTTCTGGAGGGCTTTGCCACCCCCTCTCCAGCACTGGATCGGCCAGGTGTCTCCTGGCAATGCCCTTGAGATGGTGGACCTGGTGGAATGCTATGAGGCTACCAGAAATCTAAAGGGGGGTTCTTTCGGGAGGGGACCAGTCAAGTCACAGAAATCTCCACCTCAGGCCCAGCGATTTGAGACAATAAAACCCACCCAGGATGTACCCTCTATGGCTCCGATAGTCTGCTGGCGGTGTCAGGAGCCTGGCCATGTAAGGGCTGACTGTCCCCATCGGGTTGAGCCCATAGACACTAACTATGGCTCCGTCATTCACTATATGCCAGGAAGCTGTGTGCAGCAGGTACCCCAGAATCTCTAGATCACTTGTGCCAGGTGGAAATGGGAGACACTCCAGCGGAGGCTCTGGTGGAGTCAGGGAGTCTGGTGACACTAGTAAGGGCTACCCTAGTGCGGTCCGCTGAATATAATGGCTGGAAAGTTGGGGAGATGTGCATCCACAGAGACTTAAAAGACTACCCCACCGCTCTGGTGTCTATAACCACGGTGGCCGGTAGGTGGACCCACGAGGTGGCCGTCGCCACAAATCTACACTATGACATCATAATAGGGAGAGACTTCCCGGGCTTCCTGGCCCTGTGGCCTGCTGTGAGAGTTACTGATACCCATGAGTCAGGGGTAAGCCCAGTAGAGTGGCCTTGTTCAGGAGGAAGGCCAGAACCCTGGAAATCCGAGGCCGAAGGGCCAGCGGTAGGGGTGACCGCCACTTTGGTGGAAGAGGGGGAGACAATCCCGCTGAGTGTAATGGTGGGAGATGCGGAGGACTTGCCGCCGGGTCCTGAATTGGCAGACCTCAATGTCTCCTGGGATAATTTTGGTACTGCACAACACCGGGACCCAACCCTATCCCGCGCCTGAGAAAATGTATGAACAGTTGATGGTGAACCACAACAGCCTTGGGCCAAGATGGTGTTTTCCCATTTTGTGGTTCAACAGAATATGTTGTATCGGGTAAACCAACTACGGGGTGAGCATATTGAACAATTGATGGTGCCCAAGGCTTATCGCAAACTCGTGTTAGATCTAGCCCACCAACACGTTCTCAGGGGTCATCTGGGAATACAGAAAACTCAGGATCATATTCTACAGCGGTTTTACTGGCCCAGAGTGTTTAGAGAGGTGGAAGAAAGTCTTGCCCGACCTACCAGACAACTAGCCCCCAGCACCTTTTCCGCAGTCCCTTAGTACCTCTCCCGATCATCGAGGTACCGTTTGAGAGAATCGCTATGGGTCTCATAGGCCCAGTACCGAAGTCCACTAGAGGGTACCAACATATCTTGATCATCCTAGACTACGCCACTCGGCCAAACTCATAGCTAAGGAGTTAATGGAGATGTTTTCCGAGTAGGAATACCTTAAGTGGGGACCAGGGTACCCCTTTTATGTCCAAGGTTATGAGGGAAATCTGTAAGTTACTGCACATAAAACAGCTACGGACGTCCATTTATCATCCATAAACGGACAGTCTGGTAGAGAGGTTTAACAAAACATTAAAAAACATGTTAAAAAGGGTGGTGTCTAAAGATGAGAAGGACTGGGACCTCCTTCTGCCCTATCTCATGTTCGCAGTGCGAAAGATACCCCAGGCCTCTACTGAATTCTCGCCCCTTCGAACTACTATATGGCAGACATCCTCGTGGTTTGTTGAACGTAGCCAAAGAGGCGTGGGAACAGCAACCTACTCCGCACAAAAGTGTCATTGAGTACGTTACCCAGATGCAAGATCGGATAGAGACAGTGTTGCCTCTTGTAAGGGAGCATATGGGGGCAGCTCAGCAAGCACAAAGTCGTATCTATAATCGGCAAAAGTCTCAGCTTTTAATATCTGCTTGTATGACCAGCTAGTATAGTCAGTGGCATATCCGTTTGGTGCATTTTCTTCTGTGATTTATATAATTATATTTTCATCCGCACAATGCTCCGTTTTGTGTAGGATGCCTTTGTGGTGCATGTGGACCGTGCCGGCGTCCTCCATTGTACGCATTATTTGCTGGGGATGGTCGTTTGCTGCGGTCCACATGCGGTGGGACTGCTCTCCCAATGAGAAACACGCTACAGTGTTTAGGGTTTGAGCAGTTCCCCCATATTTGCCACTATATTTTTGGGATTTCCCTTTGTTAGGAAAAAGCTCTGGTGCAACCAATTACCTTCAAAAGTCACATGATTAGTGAAATGATGTCACCTGTGTGCAATGTAAGTGTCACATGATCTGTCATTACATATACACACCTTTTATGAAAGGCCCTAGAGGCTGCAACACCTAAGCAAGAGGCATCACTGACCAAACACTGCCATGAAGACCAAGGAACTCTCCAAACAAGTAAGGGACAATGTTGTTAAGAAGTACAAGTCAGGGTTAGGTCATAAAAAAATATCCAAATCTTTAATGATCCCCAGGAGCACCATCAAATCTATCATAACAAATAGAAAAAACATGGCACAACAGCAAACCTGCCAAGAGACGGACGCCCACCAAAACTCACGGACCGGGCAAGGAGGGCATTAATCTGAGAGGCAGCACAGAGACCTGAGGTAACCCTGGAGGAGCTGCAGAGTTCCACAGCAGAGACTGGAGTATCTGTACATAGGACGACAATAAGCCGTACGCTCCACAGAGTTGGGCTTTATGGCAGAGTGGCCAGAAGAAGCCATTACTTTCAGCTAAAAATAAAAAGGGGCGTTGTGAGTTTGCGAAAAGGCCTCTGGGAGACTCCCAAAATGTATGGAGGAAGGTGCTCTGGTCTGAGGAGACTAAAACTGAACTTTTCAGCCATCAAAGAAAACGCTATGTCTGGAGCAAACCCAACAGATCACATCACCCAAAGAACACCATCCCCACAGTGAGACATGGTGGTGGCAGCATCATACTGGGGGATGGGAAACTGGTCAGAGCTGAGGGAAAGATGGACAGTGCTAAATACAGGGATTTTCTTGTGCAAAACCTGCCCCACTCTGTGCGTGATCTGAGGCTAGGACGGAGGTTCACCTTCCAGCAGGACAATGACCCCAAACACACGGCTAAAGCAACACTTGAGAGGTTTAAGGGGAAACATGTAAATGTGATGGAATGGCCGAGTCACAGCCCAGATCTCAATCCAATAGAAGATCAGTGGTCAGACGTAAAGATCGCTGTTCACAAGCGCAAACATCCGACCTGAAGGAGCCAGAGCCGTTCTGCAAGGAGGAACGGGCAGAAATCCCAGTGGTCAGATGTGGAGACTGCTCATAGAGACTTATCCAAAGCGACTTAGAGCTGTGATTGCCGCAAAAGGGGATCTACAGAGTACTGACTTTAGGGGGGCAAATAGTTCTGCACATTGACTTTTTCTGTCATTTTGTCCTATTTGTTGTTTGCTTCACAATAAAAAAAAAAATCATCTTTATAGTTGTGGGCAGGTTCTGTAAATTACATGATGCAAATCCTCAAACGATCCATGTTAATTCCAGGATGTGCGGCACCAAAACACGAAAAAAGTCAAGGGGGTAAATACTTTTGCAAGGCACTGTATGTTCAAGAATATAACTACTATAATTCTGCCTGTAAGTACTATAAAACTGTAGTACTATTTTTACAGACAATGTGGATGTATACTGGTCAGAGAATTTGACATGTTCTTGTTATTGCTAGTATTGCGGTTTTAAATCCTTTCTTAAGTGTTTAGCTCATTTTTTTTCCTGTGTCTAAAATATTTTCTCTGTGTAGAACATATTGGTGATTAGTGTCAGTGTGAGGTGGGGTGCTCGGCAGGGCAAAAACATTTTGCTTACAGCCGCCCTCCTGACATTGGGTGGTGGCCGCACATTTGTCACCTACTTTGACATTCTTGTCTATTCAGTTTCCTTGGATTTCTTGACCTTCCTGAAAAACAGCCACAATCTGTCGTCTCCTCGGACACGTTCCTCTCGGCTAAATCCTGTCACATGCAGGAGCAGAGATGATGTCTAGAGTTCGGGTTCATGTTCCTCTCTGTTCCTGCTCCTCGATTTAGACTTGGTGAAAGCAGATTTTATAACAGCCCTGAGATTGATGAATTTGTACATTCGAGGGAGGACACGTCTTCCACTTTGACCCCACAGCGATTTTACTTTCATTTTATGATATCGAATTTTTGTCACATTAATAAATGAATCCAGAGCATGGAGCGTTCACTATTTGAGCTCCTTGTCTTTTCAGGAGAACGTCTGTCCAATATGACTTTTTATGGACATCAGTTTGAGGTCGACCTCTCTTATACTTCCTGTAGATAACAGTTTTGCACAAAAGGACAGATTTGCTTTGCTGCCACAGTTGACACCACAGGTTATCTTGTGGAGCCTGCTGATCTTCAGCCAGGCGTCTTCTCACTTTCTCCTCAGTTTTTGGCTGTCACATCATAGACATTTACAGTGCCTTGAAAAAGTATTCATACCCCTTTTAACTTTAGCACATTTTTTCACGTTTTACCCACAAACTTACATTTATTTAATTGGGGTTTTATTTGATAGACCAACAGAAAGTACAAGTCTGTGTGAGGTGAAAATAAAATGATACATGCTTTTCAAACTTTTTAATAAAAATCCAATGTGACCAATCATCTTCAGAAGTCACCTAATTAGTAAAAAGAGTCCACCTCTGTGTAATGTCTTCTCACTATAACTCCAACTGTTCTGTAAAAGCCTCTGAGGTTTGTTAGAGAACATTAATGTTTAAACAGCATCATGAAAACCAAGGAACACAACAGACAGGTCAGGGATAAAGTTGTGCAAAAGTGTAAAGCATGGTTAGGAGATTAAAAAAATGTATTTTGAAAATGGAAGGTGTATGGCACAACTGCAAACCTACCTAAGACACGGCCGTCCACCTAGACTGACAGCCCAGGCAAGGAGAGCACTAATTAGAGAAGCAGCCAAGAGGCCCATGGTCACTGTGGAGGAGCTGTGGAGATCCACAGCTCAGGTGGGAGAATCTGTCCTCAGGACAACTATTAGTCTTGTACACCACAAATCTGCCCTTTATGGAAGAGTGGCAAGAAGAAATCAGTTTCTGAAAGCAGCCAAGTCCTGTTTACAGTTTACTACAAGCCATGTAGGGGACACAGCAAACATGTGGAAAAAGGTGCTCTGGTCAGATGAGACCTAAGTGGAACTTTTTGGGCTAAATGCAAAACACTATGTAAGGTGGAAACACTGCACATCACTCTGAACTCACCCTCCCCACCGTGGTGGCAGCATCATGCTGGGGAAGGTTTTTCTTTAGCAGGGACAGGGAAGCTGGTCAGAGGTGATGGGAAGATGGATGGAGATAAATACAGGGCAATCCTGGAGGAAAATCTGGTAGAGGCTGCAAAAGACTGAGGCGGAGGTTCCAGCAGGACATCGACCCTCAACATCCAGCCAGAGCTACAATGTAAGGGTTTAGATCAGAGCATATTCCTGTGTTAGAATGGCCCGGTTACAGTCCAGACCTAAATTCCATTGAGAATCTGCGATAAGACTTGAAAATTGCTGTTCACAGACGCTCTCCATCCAATCTGACTGAGCGCGAGCTCTTCTGCACAGAAGAATGGGTAAAAATGTCATCCTCTAGATGTGCAAAGCTGGTAGAGACAGACCCCAAAAGACTGCAGCTGAAACTGCAGCGAAAGATGGTCCGACAAAGTACTGACTCAGGGGGTGTGAATACTAATGCACCCCAGATTTCTATTTATTAAACATTTTGTAAACTTCGCCTCACACATACATCTACTTTGTGTTGGCCAATCACATAAAATCCCAATAAAATACTTTTAATTTTGTGGATGCAACATGTGGAAAAATGTGGAAAAGTTATAGGGGTATGAATAGGGGCACTGTAGATGACGACTGAAGCCTGAGCCCTTGATATCAGAATCTGACCCAATGAGTTGCTACGTGACGGTTGTTTTTGCTGATACTGTTGCTTTTGACTCCCAGCACACATGCCTTTTCATGAGTTTTTGTTCCTCAGACTTCTCATTGTTTCTCATTATTTGTTCTGTACTCATCATCTTCTATAATTACGTTGCTTGCTAGGACTTCCTATTCGGTGGTCCAGAATGACTTATCGGCCTGGCTTTGACAGTTTTTGAGAAATCATGTATGGTCGGTGAAACTGCAGGAGTGTAGAATTCAAGGTCAGTGATGCCAAGATGATGCCCATGATAGCATGATTTCATTGTTTTTTGGATCCTCCCTTTTCTCATCTCTTAAACAAATGATGACAATTATATGTCTGGGCTGAGGAGCCACAGTTGGGACTTGACTATGACACCACCTATCATTTGTACTATTTCGCATCCATGTACATCAATTCTTATGGGATGTTAAGTGCTCCAGTAGGTTACTATTTGTTATTTTACAGTCAAAAAACCTTAGGAGAACCACCTTGCAACCAGATGATACTGGTAACACTGTATGGGTGACACTAACCAAAGTCTTCTGAAAGGACCTATAGATGAAATGTGTGCTCAGACTTTTTCACCTGGAGGTCCACTACAGTAGAAGACGTATAGATGAAAAACCAAAGCTTGAGTCTGAGACATTCCATTACATGGGGGTCAGGCCTGGCCAAGAGCCAACCTATGAGGTCTTCTCGTCTTCTATGAAAGTACCAGAATTCTCCTCCAATTCCAAAGAGTTCATCACATTGCATTTGGTCTCTTTATAGAACAATTGAGATAGTTCTGGATCTTCTGTGTGGTTTATGGATACATATCAGCAGATGAAGATTGTCTAGGAAGATCTGAGTGACTACTGGATATACTACTTGTCATATGTGCATGGTACTTAGTAAGCTCATGGTGGTCACAAAGTATAATTGCCTTAAAACCTTCTTATAGACTAGACTCAAACTGGTCAAATGACTGAATATTGTTTTCCAATTTACCTGGATCAGGAGGTTGAGGTTCTCCTGAAGGTTCCTGACAGATAACGGCTCCTACAAGTATCCCTGAACGTGGAACACCGAATTACCAAATCACTATCTATCTATCACCTCTTCACATATGTTATTGGTTCCTCGTACTTTCAGTAGAAGTTTCAGAATGTTTTCCAGGCTGTTCTTCCTCGTATAGTTGATATTGAGTCTGTATTTTTTATCAGCTCCACAGAACATTCTGGATCAGGTATAATCGGTGGTAGTGATGCAGTCTGGTAGGTGCCACTTTAAGCCTCTTGTTTTCTGGGTGTTAAGCGTCGCTTCGCTGCCAAACTAAACATTTTATTTTATTTTATTAGAGGATAAAACCTGACCCGTCACGTTGGGCCAGTGCCCCCCCCCCTCCCAGCAGGAACAATATGGACTATTTATAAAAGAACCACTCTTAGGTCCGTACCTCTGGATCCATCGGCTCCATGCACTGGAATTGTCAGATATTCCGCATCTGCTTCATGTGTATAAAAATCCAAACCCTATTCTGGAAACAACCTGGAACGTTCCGATGTGAAATTCTGTTCTGAATTATTTATTTCCACCGATCCTGACCGCGCAGGAAACATCTCCTTTCATCATTTTCTTTTAATTTCATTTAGACAAACTTCAGGTCTTTTTTTATTTTTATTTCAGTATTTTCTTATTTGTTTTTACGAAACTCGTCCATTGATCAGAACTTCAGAAATTCACTGACCGGTTTACTGTGCAGGTATGGGAGGAGCTCAGCAGTCCCCATCGTCTATTGACTGCTGTAAAGGGAGCTGTCCCCTTAACCTACTGACTGCTGTGAGCATGCCCTTTGGCATGTGCAGAGGTCATTGTACAGGGAGGGGGAGGAGGTGAGCTGTGTCCATCACCTATTGACATCTTGTGACCAATGTCTGTGGTATGTACGGATGTCATTGTACAGGGAGGGGAAGAGGGGAGCTTCCCCACCACCTATTGACTTCTATGTAGAGTGGCAGTGAGCTCAGGCGCCATTCCTTTAAGCACACGTTATATCTACAGCGTGTGATGTATGTGGTGTAATTACGAAGGAATTTGGCGCGCTCTCAGATTTCTGCCCCTCGCACGCTCTCTACAGGAAAGCACAAACAATTCATTTGCAGGGAATTAATTGGGAGTCTTGGTAATCCCATTAGCACAGCGATGCAGGAGCGGGCTCGTGTCTGTGTGCAGTCACCACTCATCATTCATTAATCCTCCATCCTCTAAGTATAACCCCCAACGTGCTGACACCCAGCAGAGCTCAACGCTTACACGCATGACCTTGTGAACTGTCGCACACGGAGTCGCATGTGTCAAGCCATATGTTATATGTGCCTTATGTGAGAGGCCTGGCAGGCGAGAAGCTGGGTCGGAGAGAAGGCAGTAGGGTTAGTGCAGCTATGCCCCGCGCCGTGCATTAGCCCCGCAGAACACTGGGACAGCGGGAGGATCGATGCCCCGGGGGGAGTGCTGATTTTGAGCTAGGGCGCTTGGGGCCAGCACACCCGTGAACATTGCCTATGGATCAGGGAGGAGACTGTACAGATGTTCGAATAACCATCAAGTGATGTGGCTTTAAGAGACTGCAACCACCATGAGTGAGGTGCCCTCATACTGAGTGACACAACCACCAAGCCTGTGCGCCAGCGAATATCTTCTGAGGTGATGTTCCGCACAGCCCTGTGGAGAGGATACCCGTACACGTGTGTGCCTGACTTACTGCACCGTCCGAGGTGTCTGCAGGTGGTGCTATCGTTTCCTAAGTATCAGATCCAAATCCATGAGAAGAATTTAATATTTCAGATTCCTATCAAAGAAAACTTCCGCCCAAGTTTTAGGCTGAAAAAAATGGGAAAAAAGGTCTTCTCCACCAGCTGAGGCAGTGATGTGGAGCAGCTGGCACCGCGCGGCGGAGGCGGGAGCTGCTGATCCTGTCATGTCGGTATGTGCACGCCAAACAGTGACCTTTCTGCGGTGAGTGCGGAGCTGAACATACATGACGGGCGCTCGAGGGCGGGAATTACAGGTGACGCCAAAGTGACCGGAATAGGACAAGGATCGGTGGAGCAGCACATTTTATTTAATGTGTTTTATTTCCATCCTTGTTGTGAAGTTTGGCGGCACTCCTTCAAAAACTGGGACAGTTGAAAAGCGTGTGTGAGCATGAATGTGCGTGTTCGGTGTAGTATGTCTCTGTTCATGCTCATGTATGACGGTTTCCAGCTGCACGTCCACCATGCACCGGCTGCCCCGTCTGGCCATACCCTTAGTTGTGTATGTGCACTGAGCTACCGCAGTGAAGAAAAGCACAGCCCAATGACATATTCAGCTCTGCTACATCTGCACTTGCACGGTGAACATAAGCGAGGTTAAACGAGGGGAGCGGGGGCAGAGTGCGCACATCATTCTGCAGCCGCGGGTTCCCTCACAATACAAATGAAATAAGACGGATCTCATGACAAAAGCGTCTCACGTTACGGCTGCTGGAACCCGTCCGGGAATATGGCAGAACGGATAAAATATACTCCGGCCCCTGAAATATTATAACGGAAAGTCGTGCCGCAGGAGCCAAAGGCAACACCGAGCGCTGCTCACCTGCGGATCCGAGAGGTCCAGCACATTGCCTTGGAGATAACATGTCTTGTGCGCTCATACATCACCCGGGCTCATACATCACCCAGACTTATACATCACCCGGACTCATACATTGTACAGGCTAATAAATCATATGGGCTCATACATCACCCGGGCTCATATATTGCCTGGGCTCATACATCATCTGGACTCATACATTGCCCAGGCTCATACATTATACAAGCTCATACATCGCCTGGGTTCATACATTGTCCGGGATCATACATCGCCCAGGCTAATACATCATACAGGCTCATACATCGCCTAGGCTCATACATCGCCTGGGTTCATACATTGTCCGGGATCATACATCGCCTGGGCTCATACATTATACAGGCTCAGACATCGCCCGGGCTCATACATCGTTTGGGCTCATACATCACCCAGGCTCATATATTCTCATGGCTTATCCCTGACATGGGCTCATACATCACCCCGGCTCATACATAGTACAGGCTCATACATCGTACGGGCTCATACATTGTCTGAGCTCATACATCGCCTGGGCTCATAATCATATGGGCTCATGCATCGTCCGTGCTCAGACATCACCCAGGCTCATACATCGCCTGGGTTCATACATCACCCGGGCTCATACATTGTACAGGCTCATAAATCATATGGGCTCATACATCACCCGGGCTCATATATTGCCTGGGCTCATACATTGCCTCGGCTCATACATTGTCCAGACTCATACCTCAACCGGACTCATACATTGCCCAGGCTCATACATCACCTAGGCTCATACATCACCTGGGTTCATACATTGTCCGGGCTCATACATCACCTGGGCTAATACATCATACAAGCTCAGACATTGCCAAGGCTAATACATCATACAGGCTCATACATCACCTAGGCTCATACATCGCCTGGATTCATACATTGTCCGGGATCATACATCGCCTGGGCTTATACATTATACAGGCTCATACATCGTTTGGGCTCCTTCATCACCCAGGCTCATATATCCTCATGGCTTATCCCTGACCTGGGCTCATACATCACCCGGCTCATACATCGTATGGGCTCATACATTGTCTGATCTCATACATCGCCTGGGCTCATGCATCACCTGGGCTCATACATCGTCTGGGTTCATACATGACCCGGGCTCATACATCATACAGGCTCATAAATCATATGGGCTCATACATCACCCGGGCTCATATATTGCCTGGGCTCATACATTGCATGGGCTCATACATTGTCCAGACTCATACCTCAACAGGAGGTTGATAAATCATATGGGCTCATACAGGCTCATAAATCATATGGGCTCATACATCACCCGGGCTCATAAATTGCCCAGGCTCATACATCACCTAGGCTCATACATCACCTGGGTTCATACATTGTCTTAGCTCATACATCGCCTGGGATCATAATCATATGGGCTCATGCATCGCCTGGGCTCATACATTGTCCGGGCTCAGACATCACCCAGGCTCATACATTACCTGGGTTCATACATCAGCTGGACTCATACATCATATGGGCTCATATATTGCCCGGGCTCATACATCATACATCATCGTCTAGGCTCATACATCGTCCAGGCTCCTATGTTGTATGGGCTCACAATTGCCTGGGCTCATACATCGTCCAGGCTCGTACATCGTCCAGCCTCATACATTGACTGGAATCATATGTTGTCTTGACTCCTACATTGTTTGGCCACATACATCTCCTGGGCTCATACATCGTCTGGGTTCGTACATCATCTGGCCTCATATATTGTCTGGGCTCATATGTTGTCTGGTCTCATACATCATAGTCTAGTCTCATACACCATCCAGACTCGTACATTGCCCGGGCTCGTATATTGTCTGGGCTCATGCATCTTCCGGGCGCATACATCACCTAGGCTCATACATCTTCCGGGCTTATATATTGTCTGGGCTCATACATTGTCCAGGGTCATATATCATCTGGGTTTATACATCTTCCGGGCGCGTATATTGTCCGAGCTCAAACATCGCCTGGGCTCATAAATCTTCCGGACTCGTATATATTGTCTGGGCTCATACATTGTCCAGGGTCATATATCGTCTAAGTTTATAAATTTTCCAGGCTCATACATTGTCGGGCTCACACATCGCCTGGGCTCATACATATTCCAGGCTAGTATATTGTCTGGCTTCATACATTTTCCGGGCTCATACATTGTCGGGCTCACACATTGCCTGGGCTCATACATCTTCCGGGCTCGTATATTGTCTGGGCTCATACATTGCCCAGGGTCATATATTGTTTGGGTTCATACATCTTCCGGGCTCATACATTGTCCGGGCTCACACCTCGCCTGGGCTTATACATATTCCGGGCTAGTATATTGTCTGGGCTCATACATTGTCCGGGCTCACTCCTTGCCTGGGCTCATACATATTCAGGGCTAGGATATTGTCTGGGCTCATACATTGTCCGGGCTCACACCTCGCCTGGGCTCATACATATTCCGGGCTAGTATATTGTCTGGGCTCATACATTGTCCGGGCTCACACATCGCCTGGGCTCATACATATTCCGGGCTAGTATATTGTCTGGGCTCATACATTGTCCGGGCTCACACATCGCCTGGGCTCATACATATTCAGGGCTAGTATATTGTCTGGGCTCATACATTGTCCGGGCTCACTCCTTGCCTGGGCTCATACATATTCAGGGCTAGTATATTGTCTGGGCTCATACATTGTCCGGGCTCACACCTCGCCTGGGCTCATACATATTCCGGGCTAGTATATTGTCTGGGCTCATACATTGTCCGGGCTCACACATCGCCTGGGCTCATACATCTTCCGGGCTCATACATTGTCCGGGCTCACACATCGCCTGAGCTCATACATCTTCCGGGCTTGTATATTGTCTGGGCTCATACATTGCCCAGGGTCATATATTGTCTGGGTTTATACATCTTCCGGGCTCATACATTGTCCGGGCTCACACATCGCCTGGGCTTAAACATATTCCGGGCTAGTATATTGTCTGGGCTCATACATTGTCCGGGCTCACACCTCGCCTGGGCTCATACATCTTCCGGGCTCATACATTGCCCAGGGTCATACATTGTCCGGGCTCACACCTCGCCTGGGCTCATACATCTTCCGGGCTCATACATTGTCCGGGCTCACACATCGCCTGGGCTTATACATATTCCGGGCTAGTATATTGTCTGGGCTCATACATTGTCCGGGCTCACACCTCGCCTGGGCTCATACATATTCTGAGCTAGTATATTGTCTGGGCTCATACATTGTCCGGGCTCACACATCGCCTGGGCTCATACATCTTCCGGGCTTGTATATTGTCTGGGCTCATACATTGCCCAGGGTCATATATTGTCTGGGTTTATACATCTTCCGGGCTCATACATTGTCCGGGCTCACACATCGCCTGGGCTCATACAACTTCCGGCCAAGCGCTCTCTATATTTATTATTGTTTTCCGAGGAGATTTATATTGTTCTCAGTGAACTATTTGCATAGAGACGTGCGCCGTAACCAGGAGGCAGCGCTGGTGGGGGGGGGGGGGGCTGTGCTTGTGCAGTCACCTCAGGTCTGGGAGATTTCAGCTGAGAAAGTAAAAAAAAAACAAAGCCTTAAAAAAGTCAAATCCATAAAAAAGAAATGGAGTAAAAATTGTGAGATAAAATCAGTTAGACTGTGATATCATAGAGAAAAGGACTAATGTTACCCACACACACCGGCCACGGCTGAGACGTGGACCTCCAGCTTTGGAGATTCATCTTTTGCGGGTCCACTGCTGGTAATGGCCAGTCGGGGTCCATCATATCTTACTACACGCAGACCTCCGCCGTGTATGCTTGGGCGCCAATCCTTCCCACAATAGCATGCTACTTATGGAATTTCCCTGCAGTCAAAAAAACGTGTAGAAGTTCAGAATATTTTAGAATGTGAACGCGACGCAAACCTCGTTCACGCATGGGATTTGCTGCAGATTTATGGTGCAGATTCCACAATGTAAGCCCAGATCCAAAGCCCTTTCCTGTGCGACACCACAGCCGCATGGAGCAGAAATTATCAGCATGGAAATAAAGCTCACTATGATGCAGACGTTCCTTGGGGGAAAACTGGCAAATCTGCCGCAAAAGTCATGATGCATTCCGTGTGTAGCGCATCTGCTGAGGGTTCATTGAGGATTTGACCTGGAGAGTCTGCAGCAGTTCATGTCTGGACTTAACCCTGGTTCTTCTGCAAAGCAAAACAGAACACCTGAGCGGCTGAACAGTCTCACTCCACTTTTCACATATAACATTAGAATGACTCCCCGACTAATCTCACCCCGCAGTGACCCCGGCCACACATGGAGATGGCAGGGTCTGCAGAGGGTTTTGCAATGGGTCCAATACTCATCTGCTACAAATATCTCTGTCTTATCTGAACCCACCAAAAAAAAAAAATTAAGCAAGGAACCAGACAGAAGCGTCCAGTGAACCATCGACAATCTCAGACTCCACGGATTGTCATTGCCTCCATTAGTTCACAGTGTGCGCGGTTACACGGCGGTCGCGCTGATGGATCCAGACTAATTGCATCTGCTGATCACACTCATTTATCAGACTTTGCTGTTCTGGACCTTTATATGATGGATTCGTTATTGGCAGTGATGAAGGAGCTTAATTAAAAACAGAGAAGACTTCATTAGTGAGTCTGGGGAAGAAGAACAACTTCACCCCGAACATATCCTCGGAATATTACAGGTCCAAAGTTTATTGGGGGCAGAGGTCATTACAAGAATCCTAATTCCCGATCACTTCGTAACCACATAATACAGATCACATGGAGAATTCATCTGAAAAATGAGAACCACATCTCCTGGACTTCAACTTGTCAGAAGAACACAGGCACTGGGTGACAACTGTATTTATTTTATCATGAAATTATAAAACAGAACAATAACACAATGTAACAATATTAAAAATAACAAACAGAATCATTATAAAATATAAGACACAACCAAACAAATAAAACTAACACTGGTGCAGCCGCTGCCTCCAATACTAATACTATTATCACACCAACTACACGCATACATATATACACCCACAACCTTTTTTTTTTCTTTTTTTTTTCACTATACATACACCATCCCCACCCAGGACACCCATCATATTAATAACACCCTACACCAATTATACCGATATCATCACAACAACAATAATAATAATGATAATATATTTTTTTTTTATTATACACACACAATATAAACAAAACGATACATACCCACGCCCACCAACCCCCTCCACCCCACTAACCAGAGAGCTGGTCCCAACTCTCATGCTCACAGTCCATGTCTATAGACCAGGTTAGGATAGTGAACAGTCCCAAAGTCCAGAAAGTCCCACGAACACACTCCCCCCCCCCTCCTTCCTTGAATTACCACCCCACCTAACGCCAAACCCCATATGTACACAATATAAACAGAAGAAAACTTCAGTAAAACAATACATCAACAAAATACACAAAAGCCCAACAAAGCCCAAGTTCGGTGCCTGCAGGCCCTACATCCTATATACTGACCAAAATAAAACAAAAATCTACCATGTCAGGATCAGCCCACCACCAGGGAAGGGGACGGCAAGACTAGGGGGCCCTGAAAGGAAAAGCCCCTCCAGAGGAGAGAGGCCCTACCTTCCCCCAGTCTGTCATATTTTACAGAGAGCACCTTAACTAGGTCACCCAGAAGGTTTCTCGCCACCTCATCCACCGGGAGAATTTTCCGTAGCGTACATACTAGACAGCGTGCATTTGTGTAGTACCTCATCACTACACTAAGAATAAATTGCAGCCGTCCCGGCCTCCCAGGTCTCTGAATGCTCCATAGGCCCACTCCGCATAAGTGAGACTAGCCTAAGCCAGCCAATGGAGACACCCACCCTGTTGTAGACCTCCGTATTAAAGGGACAATAAAGCAAGAAGTGGTCCATTCTTTCCAGCACATCACCGCACTCCTCCCAGGGACACCCCCTGTCTTCAGAGCTCCTACACTTCAAGTTGTCCCTGACATACAGTTTACCATGGAAGCAGCGCCAAGTCAAGGCATAAAACTTCAAGGGGATCCTGATAGATTTCAAAAGTCGCAACCCTGCCTCCAGATCCTGACGGGCAAATTCCTGAGGCCCAGAGGTTTCTGGAAATAGGTTAACAGAACTCTTCGGTCAAGGAGTTTCCTTGACAGAGTCCTGATCTCCCACATCCCCAGACCCCACTGGGGAATCACCTTAAGAACCAGGGTAACCTAAAACGGAAGATGCCCATGCGGCGTACGAAGATACTTTACTTGCCCTCCTGTCTTCCATTACTGGAAAAAGGACAAAACCACCCCCGACAGGAGAATACCAACGGAGGAGCCCTCTCTTTCCAGAGGTCAGCAATGTTAACCTTGATGAAGGTGTAAACACCACAGGGTTGACCAAACACAACCCCCCTAGCCTCCTCATGCGGTAAGTAACCTCCCTCCTAACTAGGTTCAGTCTGTGACCCCGCAACAGTTGGAAGAACAGACTGTAGACCCGAGTCCAGAGAGGCTCCGGCAAGATGCACATACTGCCTAGATATCTCAGCAAAGGGAGCAGGTATGTTTTAATCAAGTTAACCCTTTCCCTGAGGGTTAAAGACCAACCCTTCCACTGGTCCACCTTCTAAGCAGCGATCTTTAGCTGGCTGTTCCAATTTTGTTTGAAGTAATCCCCTTGGCCAAATTCAATGCCGAGGACTTTTGCGGACTCCTGGGGCTCTGGGAGGGTGTCTGGGAAATCAAAACCAGGTCCCCCCCCCCTTCCAGCCAGAGAATCTCACACTTATCTCGGTTTATCTTGGACTCGGAAGCCTCAGAGTAGCAATCCACCTCAGACATCACCCACTCTGCCTCCCCTCTAGAGGCCACAAAGACGTGGACATCATCGCGATATATACTACCACTCTCAGAGTGGAGTCCAGCTACGCCTGGCTCGTCCTGATCCCCGCCAAAGGCCCTACGAACACATAAAGCAGTGGGCTAAATAGACAACCCTGGCGAACACCAGACCCCACTCAAAAGAGTAGCCTATCTAACCGTTCACAAGCGGGAAACTCTCTGCCCCTGCGTACAAGGTCTTAAGCCAATCAACAAACTGCCCTGGCAGGCCATACCTCATAATAACAGACCAGATACTCATGGTTAACCCAATAAAACACTTTTGCCTTCCAGTGACCAACCCTACCCTGCTCCACGGCCTCTCGAACCCTGAACACAACACTAAATGTACTGCGGCTAGGAACAGAGCAATGCTGGGCATACGAAAGGAGCCGGGGCGCTATGGGACACCAGTTCTCAATGCGAGATGGAGCTTTACCCTTTGATAGGATGATCAGGGTTGACCTCATTAACGTTAACAGATTGCCCGAGGACAGACACTCATTAAATACCTTAGTCAAAAGGGGAACCAAGGCGTCCTTAAAGGTCTTATAAAACTCAGATGTTAACCCATCCGGACCTGGCGACATCTTGAGGGCGAGCCCTTCGATCGCCAGTCTGACTTCACACTTCACTGATCATCTCTGCCAAAACATCAAAAGAGGGGTCTACTCCTGGTTCAGAGATAGTTTCAGCCAGGAAAACCGACATCATATCTCAATCTAGATCCCTGTTCCCCAAGAGGTGTGAGTAGAAGGATCTGGCGACCTACAGGATGCCTGTTCTGGACCTGTTCAAGGATCCCGTACTATGAATCAGTCCTGAGATGATCTTAGAAATCTCGGGCGAGAGGTATTTCCTATAATACCCATAAGACCCTTGTGCTGCACAGCGCAGCGCCCTCCGATGGATGCCAGAAGAAAAGTGCTGTAATTTACCTAATGGTGGGCAAAATTAAACAGCCACGCCTTACCTGTTATTACCCTAAAAAATCAAGAACAACTGTTTGGGTGTGTGGTACGGGCTACCCTGCTGTGCAGCACAACAGCTTACAAACTTACAATGTTCTACAGTATCCCCCTCCCATAACTGGTCCTGTAGCACATGCCTGAGTATTCCTTCTGAGCAAAATGCCAGCATTGCTTGAGTTTGTGGGGAAGTTTATCAGCTCTCCAGTCTGTAATGTCACTTTAAATTGCAATGAAAAGCCAGCAACACTTGTGGCCTGACACAAACAGAAACCCTAACTAACTGACTACAGGCCTGGTCTCAGTCTCTAGGATTCTAGGTACCAACACTGTGATGAGGTGCGTGCACAATCTTACCGACTCTGGTTTGCTCTACATCCGCTGATGACTGTGAACCGAACAAATGCCTCTCCAACAAGCGTGCAGTACCACTGTGAATGTTGCTTTGCTCCTCAGCTCTCAACAGTGTTCCTGGAAGCAATCCTCGTTCCTCTGGACAGGATCAGAGTCTTGGACATGATCAGCTTCACTTAGCTGAAGCTCTGGTCACTGAGGGTGCTCCCACACCTGGATGTTGATGGATCCTCTGCTCACACAGTTCCTCAGTCTCAGCTTCCTCTAAGATGAATGCTCCCTTTCTTCCACAGGCTTTTTAACTCCACCTCTCATGAATATGTAAATTATGCGATCTGTTAGCTGTGTTTAGGAAACAGCGGCATCTTGTGGCCAAACAGCAGAATGTCAGTCCAGATCATTTAACTTTTTAATTTACACAAACAGTGTTCAGATAATGAGAGCTGGTTCCCCATCTCACACCTTTCAAAAACTAAAGATGCTTATCTATCATACATCCTCCAGGGTACCCCCAGTCAAGACAATATGCTCGAGTTTCCTCTTCAGGCACTGATACAAGTGGTACTTGTCAAGGCTTCTGAGGCTGCAGAGCTGGCAGAAGAACCTTGCCACCCTTTCCTTGAACATTTCCCACCACTCAGACTTACTGCTACAAAGATCCAGCAATGGTACCTGGCTCTGAAGAAAGTCCTCAAAGGATTGTTTTGCCTCCACTTCTTCCAAGAGACATGAATTGAGCCTCCAAAAGCCTTGCCCCATCCGGGGGGTCTCTGTAACATTCAGAGAAAACAAAATGAAACAGTGGTCTGAGAACTCCACCTCAACGACAGATAGCGCCAAAAAGACGCCTCCCTCGTTAAATAAAACCTATCTATTTTAGACCTGCAACTAACCCTATGATAGGTGAACCCCGTGTGGCCTGGGGTGTGCTGGATGTGGACATTCACCAGGCGAACATCAGTAGCTATGCCATTAAGCTCAACCCCATCTTAAGTCAGCTTGTCTCTGGAACATCCCCTGTCTTGGGGCCTTATGACAGTATTGAAGTCCTCTCCAAAGACCACCTGCTGGCTTGTAAAAAGGTAGGGCTTGATCTTCATTAAGAGACACTTCCTCATAAAGTTCCCGTCCCCTCATGAGGACATCTAAAATCAGGCACCTCCCCATTTCTCACTAAATAACCCGTCTGCATTCTATTGGTGAGGTAGTACCGCCACCCAGCTATACAGCTTGGCCGCAAGAGACCAATAGGAGGGCCCATGCCTCCTCTATCTTTTAGCTTTATGTATGGCTGCCAAATCTGGCACCTAGTCTCCTGCAAAAATAAAATGTCTGCATCAATCCGGGCAAAAAAAATCATAAGCCGCATCTTGTGGCCAAACAAGATAGATAAGCATCTGACTTAATGCTGGTGACATGGTCACCAGCGTCAGGGGGGTGAGTGCCGCCATCCTGGGTGATTGAGTTAAACGGCTTTCTTCTTCGATCCCCACCACCCATTTTGATCCCTCATCCTTGTCTCCAAACTCTAGGCCAGTCTCCCCTTCTGAGGACATTTTGGCCTCAGGGGAAGACTCGGGGCCCAGTGTAGGCCCTGCTGTCGCTACCTCTGGCCCCTCAGCCTCCTCATCTGAAGAAGAGGAGGAGATGTTATCAAGGGCTTGGAACCGGTTGGAGACATCAACCAGAGGGCGGTCGGGTTAACCTTCCTTTGGTACCTGGACCAGGGTGGGAGAAGATCTTACATCTCCCTTCTTCTTTTTCTTGGCTCTCCACTTTTGCTTTTCTTCTAGCCTCTTCCTATCATCATCACCCATACTCTTATAATGGGAGGACTCTGAGCAGGGGCGGACACAGACAGCAGAGGGCCCCTGTGCAAAGCATGTGCCTGGGCCCCCCCTCCCCAAACCACACATACAGACATAAACATATACAATAGGTGCATAATCCTGGAAGAGGGACGAGGAGCATATAAGGACGAGGAGCGCAGCTCTGGCCCAAGAAGCAACATTTAATAAGTTTGGTACCAATGAAATGAAAAAAATATAAAAATACAGTGACCCCTTTAAGGCTGCACGGTGCTTTTAGCCAACAAAGTGTCCTGCAGCCCAGGACCACCCAGGACCACCCAGGACCACAGCAGCGCGACGCTGCGATGCATTGGGTTAAACTGAACGGGGTCGGATTGTGACCTTGAAGTTTCTTACAATCACAATCAGAAAGTCGCAAGAAATTCAGCCGGTTGGGTTTCTTGTGACTGTCGGGTCACGGCCCCAGATACTTCACTATTGTGGTGTAGAGTAGTGGGGCCTCAGGCTTTGGCTGCCCAATGTGTCCTGCAGCCACAGCCACCTTGTGGTGCCAGCCTAAGGGCCCATTTAGTCGGCCGTAAACACGGAGACTGGCCGCGTGCGTCCTATGATAGAAAGTGTGGAGAAGACTAGGACATGTTCTATCTTTTGTGGGGCAGCGGAACAGAAGTACGGATGCAGGCAACACGCAGTGTGGTATTGGGTCCACACCCGTTCCGCAAAATTGTAGAACGGATGCGGCCCCGTTCATACGGCCGTCTCAATGGGCCCCGTTCATACGGCCGTCTCAATGGGCCCCGTTCATACGGCCGTTTCAATGGGCCCCGTTCATACGGCCATCTCAATGGGCCCCATAAACAAATACTGGACCTTAATATGTGTAGCTGTTCTTTTTCACACATTCTCCCAGGCACTCTCACATACACACACTGTCATACATGCAGCACTCTCACATACACACACTGTCATACATGCAGCACTCTCACATACACACTGTCATACATGCAGCACTCTCACATACACACACTGTCATACATGTAGGCACTCTCACATACACACTGTCATACATGCAGCACTCTCACATACACACACTGTCATACATGCAGCACTCTCACATACACACACTGTCATACATGCAGGCACTCTCACATACACACTGTCATACATGCAGCACTCTCACATACACACACTGTCATACATGCAGCACTCTCACATACACACACTGTCATGCATGCAGCACTCTCACATACACGCACTGTCATACATGCAGCACTCTCACATACACGCACTGTCATACATGCAGCACTCTCACATACATGCAGCACTCTCACATACACACACTGTCATACATGCAGGCACTCTCACATACACACTTTCATACATGCAGCACTCTTACATATACACACACTGTCATACATGCAGCACTCTCACATACACACACTGTCATACATGCAGCACTCTCACATACACGCACTGTCATGCATGCAGCACTCTCACATACACGCACTGTCATACATGCAGCACTCTCACATACACGCACTGTCATACATGCAGCACTCTCACATACATGCAGCACTCTCACATACACACACTGTCATACATGCAGGCACTCTCACATACACACTTTCATACATGCAGCACTCTCACATACACACACTGTCATACATGCAGCACGCTTACATACACACACTGTCATACATGCAGCACTCTCACATACACACACTGTCATACATGCAGCACTCTCACATACACACACTGTCATACATGCAGCACGCTTACATACACACACTGTCATACATGCAGCACTCTCACATACACACACTGTCATAAATGCAGAACTCTCACATACACACACTGTCATACATGCAGCACTCTCACATACACACACTGTCATACATGCAGCACTCTCACATACATGCAGCACTCTCACATACACACACTGTCATACATGCAGCACGCTTACATACACACACTGTCATACATGCAGCACTCTCACATACACACACTGTCATACATGCAGGCACTCTCACATACACACACTGTCATACATGCAGCACGCTTACATACACACACTGTCATACATGCAGCACTCTCACATACACACACTGTCATACATGCAGCACTCTCACATACACAACACTGTCATACATGCAGTACTCTCACATACACACTGTCATACATGCAGGTACTCTCACATACACACACTGTCATACATGCAGGCACTCTACATACACACACTGTCATACATGCAGGCACTCACATACCACACTGTCATACATGCAGCACTCTTACATACACACACTGTCATACATGCAGCACTCTCACATACACACACTGTCATACATGCAGCACTCTCACATACAAACATTGTCATACATGCAGCACTCTCACATACACACACTGTCATACAGGCAGCACTCTCACATACACACACTGTCATACATGCAGCACTCTCACATACACACACAGTCATACATGCAGGCACTATCACATACACACACTGTCATACATGCAGCACTCTCACATACACACACTGTCATACATGCAGCACTCTCACATACACACACTGTCATACATGCAGCACTCTCACATACACACACTGTCATACATGCAGCACTCTCACATACAAACACTGTCATACATGCAGAACTCTCACATACACACACTGTCATACATGCAGCACTCTCACATACACACACTGTCATACATGCAGCACTCTCACATACACACACTGTCATACATGCAGCACTCTCACATACACACACTGTCATACATGCAGCACTCTCACATGCACACAATGTCATACATGCAGGCACTCTCACATACACACACTGTCATACATGCAGCACTCTCACATACACACACTGTCATACATGCAGCACGCTTACATACACACACTGTCATACATGCAGCACTCTCAAATACACACACTGTCATACATGCAGCACTCTCAAATACACACACTGTCATACATGTAGCACTCTCACATACACACACTGTCATACATGCAGCACGCTTACATACACACACTGTCACATACACACACTGTCATACATGCAGCACTCTCACATACACACACAGTCATACATGCAGCACTCTCACATACACACACTGTCATACATGCAGCACTCTCACATACACACACTGTCATACATGCAGCACTCTCACATACAAACACTGTCATACATGCAGCACGCTCACATACACACACTGTCATACAGGCAGCACTCTCACATACACACACTGTCATACATGCAGCACTCTCACATACATACACAGTCATACATGCAAGCACTGTCACATACACACACTGTCATACATGCAGCACTCTCACATACACACACTGTCATGCATGCAGCACTCTCACATACACACACTGTCATACATGCAGCACTCTCACATACACACACTGTCATACATGCAGCACTCTTACATACACACACTGTCATACATGCAGCACTCTCACATACACACACTGTCATACATGCAGCACTCTCACATACACACACTGTCATACATGCAGGCACTCTCACATACACACACTGTCATACATGCAGCACTCTCACATACACACACTGTCATACATGCAGCACTCTCACATACACACACTGTCATACATGCAGCACTCTCACATACACACACTGTCATACATGCAGCACGCTTACATACACACACTGTCATACATGCAGCACTCTCACATACACACACTGTCATACATGCAGCACTCTCACATACACACACTGTCATACATGCAGCACTCTCACATACACACACTGTCATACATGCAGCACTCTCACATACACACACTGTCATACATGCAGCACTCTCACATACACACACTGTCATACATGCAGCACTCTCACATACACACACTGTCATTCATGCAGCACTGTCACATACACACACTGTCATACATGCAGCACTCTCACATACACACACTGTCATACATGCAGCACTCTCACATACACACACTGTCATACATGCAGCACTCTCACATACACACACTGTCATACATGCAGCACTCTCACATACACGCACTGTCATACATGCAGCACTCTCACATACACACACTGTCATACATGCAGCACTCTTACATACACACACTGTCATACATTCAGCACTCTCACATACACACACTGTCATACATGCAGCACTCTCACATACACACACTGTCATACATGCAGCACTCTCACATACACACACTGTCATACATGCAGCACGCTCACATACACACACTGTCATACATGCAGCACTGTCACATACACACACTGTCATACATGCAGCACTCTCACATACACACTGTCATACATGCAGCACTCTCACATACACACACTGTCATACATGCAGCACTCTCACATACACACACTGTCATACATGCAGCACTCTCACATACACACACTGTCATACATGCAGCACTCTCACATGCACACAATGTCATACATGCAGGCACTCTCACATACACACACTGTCATACATGCATGCACTCTCACATACACACACTGTCATACATGCAGCACTCTCACATACACACACTGTCATACATGCAGCACTCTCACATACACACACTGTCATACATGCAGCACTCTCACATACACACACTGTCATACCTGCAGCGCTCTCACATACACACACTGTCATACATGCAGCACTCTCACATACACACACTGTCATACATGCAGCACTCTCACATACACGCACTGTCATACATGCAGCACTCTCACATACACACACTGTCATACATGCAGCACTCTCACATACAAACGCTGTCATACATGCAGCACTCTCACATACACGCACTGTCATACATGCAGCACTCTTACATACACACACTGTCATACATGCAGCACTCTCACATACACACACTGTCATACATGCAGCACTCTTACATACACACACTGTCATACATGCAGCACTCTCACATACACACACTGTCATACATGCAGCACTCTCACATACACACACAGTCATACATGCAGCACTCTCACATACACACACTGTCATACATGCAGCACTCTCACATACACACACTGTCATACATGCAGCACTCTTACATACACACACTGTCATACATGCAGCACTCTCACATACACACACTGTCATACATGCAGCACTCTCACATACACACACTGTCATACATGCAGCACTCTCACATACACGCACTGTCATACATGCAGCACTCTCACATACACACACTGTCATACATGCAGCACTCTCACATACACACACTGTCATACCTGCAGCACTCTTACATACACACACTGTCATACATGCAGCACTCTCACATACACACACTGTCTTACATGCAGCACTCTCACATACACACACGGTCATACATGCAGCACTCTCACATACACACACTGTCATACATGCAGCACTCTCACATACGCACACTGTCATACATGCAGCACTCTCACATACACACACTGTCATACATGCAGCACTCTCACATACACACACTGTCATACATGCAGCACTCTTACATACACTGTCATACATGCAGCACTCTCACATACACACACTGTCATACATGCAGCACTCTTACATACACTGTCATACATGCAGCACTCTCACATACACACACTGTCATACATGCAGCACTCTCACATACACACACTGTCATACCTGCAGCACTCTCACATACACACACTGTCATACATGCAGCACTCTCACATACACGCACTGTCATACATGCAGCACTCTCACATACACGCACTATCATACATGCAGGCACTCTCACATACACACACTGTCATACATGCAGGCACTGTCACATACACGCACTGTCATACATGCAGCACTCTTACATACACACACTGTCATACATGCAGCACTCTTACATACACACACAGTCATACATGCAGGCACTCTCACATACACACACTGTCATACATGCAGCACTCTCACATACACACACTGTCATACATGCAGCACTCTCACATACACACACTGTCATACATGCAGCACTCTCACATACACACACTGTCATACATGCAGCACTCTCACATACACACACTGTCATACATGCAGCACTCTCACATACGCACACTGTCATACATGCAGCATTTTCACATACACACACTGTCATACATGCAGCACTCTCACATACGCACACTGTCATACATGCAGCACTCTCACATACACGCACTGTCATACATGCAGGGCAGGCTCTCTTTTACACTACATTACATATAGATCCCTTCCTCACCTCCATTGAGGCTGGACTTACATAGAGGGAGGCCGACATGATGAGTTTTGGTGCAGGGCGGGAGGTGAGGGGTTAATAGGTAGCTAGACGGTCGGTTAAAGGTAGTGGGGTTTACGTAATAAAAGGGGGCGGTCGCGTGTAGGGAGGCGCCATTTTGTGAAAGAAAATTAAAAGAAGGAGCAGGCAACTCACCATGTCCCAGGATATCGAGGAGGTTCTGAGGAGGCTGAGGGCGGCAGCGAAGGCCCGAGGTTCCGGCTGGCTACAGGACCAGGTAGCCAGCTTGTTGCAGGGGGAGGGTACTGTGAGCCCACCGCCGAGTGAAAGATGGCCGCGGCGGGCCTGATTTTGGAGGACACCCCCAGGGTCCAGCGCCGTTTCAGGAGCCCATCGGGGGACCCTCCGGACCGGGGGGAAGATGTTCAGCCCCTTTCTAAGTCCTCCTGGCTCGGGAGGACTCCAGGCATTCGGCGGGACTCAGAGGGAGGCGGGGGGGGCATCCCCCAGCCTGCGGCAACGGACAGTTTATTGGTAGGGCGTTAGTCATGGGGGACACGGTTGAAATGCAGCGGGCGGGGTGGGTTTTGGTGTCTATTGTGAAGGCCAGTGGTGTGTGGGAAAGTGGCCTGAGTCATGGGTTTTGAAGGGCTGGGTGAAGAATGTTGCTTTGCTAGAATTGTTTCCCATAGTGCTGGCTGTCGTACTCTGGGGTGACAAGTTCAGGAACCCTAAGGTTCGATGTCATTGTGACAACTTGGGTGTGGTGCAGGCGGTCAATAGTCTGACGGCATCTTCCCCTCCCGTTGTCTGGTTGTTGCAGCATTTGGTTCTACTTTGTTTTCCTTTGAATGCTTGGGTTTTGGCGGCTCACGTGCGGGGCGTTGCTGATGGTGTGGCTGATTCTCTTTCTCGTCTACAGTTGGAGCGGTTTCGTCATCTGGCACCGGATGCGGAGAAGGAAGGGTTGGAATGTCCGGAGTGGCTCTGGGATCTCTTGGAGGTACCATAGCGGGTTTGTTTAGAGAGTCGTTGAGTGCGGGTACATGGTTGGATTATGGTAAGGCTTGGCGTAGTTGGGAGCAATGGTGTGATGGTTTGGGGGTGGGGGTTGATGGGGGGAACTCTGTTGTTATTGTTTTTAGGGCATACTGCTGAAGAGGGTTGGTCGGTGGCGTGGGTGAATCGGTGTTTGGCAGGTTTGGTTTTAAATTACAGGGGCCTTCTGGGTGTTACAATTCTTAGTGCGGCAGGTGTTAAAGGGTTACAGACGGGGTGGGCGATTGGTGGACAGTAGGAAGCCGGTCTCTTTTGATTTGTTGTTGCGGGTGGGGGTTTGTGTAGGTCAGCAAAGGAGGTTATTTAGGTTGGCGTTTTCATTGGCCTTTTTTGGGGCGTTTCGTTTGGGTCAATTGGTGAACGGGAGTGTGCGCAGTCAGGGGGGTTTGTCGGGAGAGGATGCGGATTTGCATGGGGACAGGGTGGTGGTACGACTTCGGGTATCTAAGACTGACAAGGAAGGTAAGGGTTGTAGTGTGTTGTTGTTTGCGGTGCCGGGTTGCTTGTTATGCCCGGTCAGTTGCTTGAGGGATTATAGGTCGGGGGTTAACTTGGTTGGTGTGGGGCCTCTATTACAGCATGAGGACGGGTCGTTTTTGTCCTGGTTCCAGTTTGTGGCAATTTTCAAAAAATGTTTGGCAGCGTTGGGAATGGACTTTAAGGGATTTACAGGTCATTCCTTCCGGATAGGGGCGGCAACAGAGGCGGCACAATTGGGTTTGGGTGATGAGGTGATCAAGAAGATTGGGAGGTGGGAATTCTGCTGGTGCAGTCACTGTGTACATACATTACTTATCCTGTACTGATCCTGAGTTACATCCTGTATTATACTCCAGAGCTGCACTCACTATTCTGCTGGTGCAGTCACTGTGTACATACATTACTTATCCTGTACTGATCCTAAGTTACATCCTGTATTATACTCCAGAGCTGCACTCACTATTCTGCTGGTGCAGTCGCTGTGTACATACATTACTTATCCTGTACTGATCCTGAGTTACATCCTGTATTATACTCCAGAGCTGCACTCACTATTCTGCTGGTGCAGTCACTGTGTACATACATTACTTATCCTGTACTGATCCTGAGTTACATCCTGTATTATACTCCAGAGCTGCACTCCCTATTCTGCTGGTGCAGTCACTGTGTACATACATTACTTATCCTGTACTGATCCTGAGTTACATCCTGTATTATACTCCAGAGCTGCACTCACTATTCTGCTGGTGCAGTCACTGTGTACATACATTACTTATCCTGTACTGATCCTAAGTTACATCCTGTATTATACTCCAGAGCTGCACTCACTATTCTGCTGGTGCAGTCACTGTGTACATACATTACTTATCCTGTACTGATCCTGAGTTACATCCTGTATTATACTCCAGAGCTGCACTCACTATTCTGCGGGTGCAGTCACTGTGTACATACATTACTTATCCTGTACTGATCCTGAGTTACATCCTGTATTATACTCCAGAGCTGCACTCACTATTCTGCTGGTGCAGTCACTGTGTACATACAGTACTTATCCTGTACTGATCCTGAGTTACATCCTGTATTCTACTCCAGAGCTGCACTCACTATTCTGCTGGTGCAGTCACTGTGTACATACATTACTTATCCTGTACTGATCCTGAGTTACATCCTGTATTATACTCCAGAGCTGCACTCACTATTCTGCTGGTGCAGTCACTGTGTACATACATTACTTATCCTGTACTGATCCTGAGTTACATCCTGTATTATACTCCAGAGCTGCACTCACTATTCTGCTGCTGCAGTCACTGTGTACATACATTACTCATCCTGTACTGATCCTCAGTTACATCCTGTATTATACTCCAGAGCTGCACTCACTATTCTGCTGGTGCAGTCACTGTGTACATACATTACTTATCCTGTACTGATCCTGAGTTACATCCTGTATTATACTCCAGAGCTGCACTCACTATTCTGCTGGTGCAGTCACTGTGTACATACATTACTTATCCTGTACTGATCCAGAGTTACATCCTGTATTATACTCCAGAGCTGCACTCACTATTCTGCTGGTGCAGTCACTGTGTGCATACATTACTTATCCTGTACTGATCCTGAGTTACATCCTGTATTATACTCCAGAGCTGCACTCACTATTCTGCTGGTGCAGTCACTGTGTACATACATTACTTATCCTGTACTGATCCTGAGTTACATCCTGCATTATACCCCAGAGCTGCACTCACTATTCTGCTGGTGGAGTCACTGTGTACATACATTACTTATCCTGTACTGATCCTGAGTAACATCCTGTATTATACTCCAGAGCTGCACTCACTATTCTGCTGGTGCAGTCACTGTGTACATACATTACTTATCCTGTACTGATCCTGAGTTACATCCTGTATTATACTCCAGAGCTGCACTCACTATTCTGCTGGTGCAGTCACTGTGTGCATACATTACTTATCCTGTACTGATCTTCAGTTACATTCTGTATTATACTCCAGAGCTGCACTCGCTATTCTGCTGAGGGAGTCACTGTGTACATACATTACTTATCCTGTACTGATCCTGAGTTACATCCTGTATTATACTCCAGAGCTGCACTCACTGTTCTGCTGGTGCAGTCACTGTGTACATACATTACTTATCCTGTACTGATCCTGAGTTACATCCTGTATTATATTCCAGAGCTGCACTCACTATTCTGCTGGTGCAGTCACTGTGTACATACATTACTTATCCTGTACTGATCCTGAGTTACATCCTGTATTATACTCCAGAGCTGCACTCACTATTCTGCTGGTGCAGTCACTGTGTACATACATTACTTATCCTGTACTGATCCTGAGTTACATCCTGTATTATATTCCAGAGCTGCACTCACTATTCTGCTGGTGCAGTCACTGTGTACATACATTACTTATCCTGTACTGATCCCGAGTTACATCCTGTATTATACTCCAGAGCTGCACTCACTATTCTGCTGGTGCAGTCACTGTGTACATACATTACTTATCCTGTACTGATCCTGAGTTACATCCTGTATTATACTCCAGAGCTGCACTCACTGTTCTGCTGGAGCAGTCACTGTGTACATACATTACTTATCCTGTACTGATCCTGAGTTACATCCTGTATTATACTCCAGAGCTGCACTCACTATTCTGCTGGTGCAGTCACTGTGTACATACATTACTTATCCTGTACTGATCCTGAGTTACATCCTGCATTATACTCCAGAGCTGCACTCACTATTCTGCTGGTGCAGTCACTGTGTACATACATTACTTATCCTGTACTGATCCTGAGTTACATCCTGCATTATACCCCAGAGCTGCACTCACTATTCTGCTGGTGCAGTCACTGTGTACATACATTACTTATCCTGTACTGATCCTGAGTTACATCCTGTATTATACTCCAGAGCTGCACTCACTATTCTGCTGGTGCATTCACTGTGTACATACATTTCTTATCCTGTACTGATCCTGAGTTACATCCTGTATTATACTCCAGAGCTGCACTCACTATTCTGCTGGTGCAGTCACTGTGTACATACATTACTTATCCTGTACTGATCCAGAGTTACATCCTGTATTATACTCCAGAGCTGCACTCACTATTCTGCTGGTGCAGTCACTGTGTGCATACATTACTTATCCTGTACTGATCCTGAGTTACATCCTGTATTATACTCCAGAGCTGCACTCACTATTCTGCTGGTGCAGTCACTGTGTACATACATTACTTATCCTGTACTGATCCTGAGTTACATCCTGCATTATACCCCAGAGCTGCACTCACTATTCTGCTGGTGGAGTCACTGTGTACATACATTACTTATCCTGTACTGATCCTGAGTAACATCCTGTATTATACTCCAGAGCTGCACTCACTATTCTGCTGGTGCAGTCACTGTGTACATACATTACTTGTGACCGGGGCTATGTGTGAAAGAACCTACTGCCCTGAAATACCCCCTAAACAAACTGGCGGCTTGAGTTGTGGCATGACCGCTTCCGTCGAGAGTACACCTGAAAGAGGGTATACCCTATGGGAGAATGTAGAGAATGGGGCGGGCTGGGAGGGGAATATCGCTGCCGTCCGTTGCCACCTGAGGAGCTGTGAGTCAGATATAGGCCAGGACGCCCCTCCCACAAATACAGGCCAATAAATCGGCCTTGCTACTTGTGGCCGGGGCTATGTGTGAAAGAACCTACTGCCCTGAAATACCCCCTAAACAAACTGGCGGCTTGAGTTGTGGCATGACCGCTTCCGTCGAGAGTACACCTGAAAGAGGCCAAAAATCCAGCATGAAAATACACACATGTTTATTGACATATTTACAACGCCAAATTCTGAAAGGCACAGTGAATCTCACTGACAGGGTTCGGCACATACCGGCTGTAACAAGAGGACCGCCATCGGCCCAACTTGCGGATAATGTGAGCTGGTACTTGATTCTTGGAGGCGGCAGAGGCTGCCCCTATCCTGAACGAATGCCCTGACACCGAGAGGGGGTCTAAACCCAAATTGGTCGCTAGCATGCGTGCGTGTGCTATGAATTGGGATGTGGACAATGCAGCTGTCCCGAAAGGTAACAGTGGGGTGTCAGCCCCGCGACTGGCTAGTGCTTCTGACAACTCCCGTAGAACGTGGACCGGACACCATTTGTGAAAGGTGGGGAAGAACCTGATGAGGGTAGGGGGACCTGACTGGGAAGTCTTAGTTACAGGTAAGGACAGGACAAAGCCCTCTGGGCTGGGAACTAACTGTCGGCGGGATAGGAAGGGGCTGCTGAGTGACAGTGACGTGAACTCACCCGGCCTCATGAAGCCGTAAAAGGCCAAGTAGATGGCGGCTTTGAGCACTAAGCTTTGCAGAACCCCGAAAGGCCTGAGGTCCAACAGATCGGACATGCCTCTGAATGTGGGGCCGGACACGGGCTGTCTACGGGGGTTGACACCTGGGGTACAGTTCTGTAGACCTTTCAACGTGGCCTTGACCACGTGACTGGAAAACAATGACGTTCTTTCTGGCTGCGAGCGAGACAAATGATGTTGGACCCCGGCCAGATAAGTTTTGACGGTGCCGGGAGAAAGATGCATGTGCTCGTGACAGTACCCGATGAACGCCAATATGAAGTCTATGTGGCCCAGGTCGCCTGGGGGGTGTTCCTGTTGGAACTTGAGGTACAACCGCCAGCCAGTGTTGTATGCTTTGGTGGTGTTGGCTGAGAGCGACCTGGCAAACAGCCCATGGGCCGTGTTCAGGTATCGGTTTAGCTGAGAAAGAGTGTGGCCGGACGAGGAGACGGGGTTCTCGATGCGTCGGCTTCGGGGCAAACCTGAGAAAATAAAAAGTAATTCATCTCAGCTAAAGCGTTAACTGTTACTACTTGCGTATCACCTATGAGGGTACCACAGAATAAGAAGTTGTGTAAGAGCGACAACTGCACCAGACGTCTCATCAATGACATGACTAGCTGAGATCTGGATTTGCCACTGTCGAGGATGGCCAAGGAGGAAGGACTAGCAGAAGCGAAGACCACGGTGCGGCCTGTCCACAGGTTACCCCAAGCGCGAGCCACCGCCACTACGGGATACAAGTCCCTAGCCTCCGTTGTCTGAGAGGTTCCTGCGGTCTCGCATACCTCCCCCGGCCACGCCCCGTTCAGCCAATGGGAGCCAAAAATGGCAGCGAACCCAGTGCTGATCCCGCTGCTGGAGAATATGACGGGGGAGTCATGCGAGACCGCCGGGACAAACATGGACACGCCATTCCAGTGACGCAAGAAGTGGTCCCACATGCTCAAATCTGCTTGCGCTTGACTGTCCAGAAATACCGGGCTGTCCTGACAGGGAGCTGCTGAGAGGAGTGGTAGTAACCTACCTACAAATGACCTGCCCTGGGGAATAACGCGCATGGCAAAGTTTAACATGCCTAACAATGACTGTAGCTCAACCTTGATTGTGACCCTCCTGGTGACAAAACTGCGAATGACTGCCTGGACCCTAGCCAACTTGTCTTCTGGCAATTTGGCTGACATGCTCTCCGTGTCCAGCACGATGCCCAGGAAAGTGATGGTGGTTGCCGGACCATCCACCTTCTTGGAGGAAACGGGGACCCCTAGTTGGGCGAAACATGCTAACAAGCTCTGAAGATCATTGGGCGAGCCCTGTGGAGATTCGATCAACAAAAAGTAGTCCAGGTAATGTATGACGTGTTCGCAACAAAACCTGTTCTCTAGTATCCAGTGCAAGGCTTTCGCCAGTTGATCGAAAATCCAAGGGCTGCTGCGGGATCCGAAAGTCAACTTAGTTGCAAAATAGTAAAGAGAATTCCACTTGATCCCGTGCCACCGCCAAAGTTCTGGCCTGATTGGCATCAACTTGAAGGCGTCTGATATGTCCGCTTTGGACAAGATCGCCCCAGGGCCTGTGGCAAGGATGAGTGCAATGGCTTGATCGATGGAGGCGTACACCATGCTGACCTCCTCCGCTGGAATGAGTGAATTCACGCTGGGGGTGGATAACCCGTGTGGCGCTGATAAGTCGAATATCAACCTCTCTTTGCGGCTGAACTTCCCCGTAACCCTCCAGCGTTCGAATGGGGACGACAAGAAGGGGCCGATGATGTACCCCTTGTCTAGCTCTGCCTGGAGAAGTCTATCTATGGACCCGGGGTTGAGGGATGCTGACTGCAAGTTCCTACACTCATGGGTGTGTTCCGGTAATGCCACCAGACCTGTGTGGAAACCATGGGTGAAACCTGACACCAGGAAGTCGCAGAAGGAGGCGTCCTCGTGCCCCTGTAAGTATGACTCCAAGAGTTCTACATTTACCACGCTCATGCAATGTTTATCGGTTTTTAATGAGCAGGCGACTTTCGGATGGGCTCGGAAACAGTTTGCGCAAATGTGCAACAACCGACACTGACTATAATTGCAAGTGGCAAAATTGTAGTTGTTGCAGATCTGCGACCTGCCCAGATACTTGATCGGCCGGCCGAGTTTATCGACCGCCGAATTCTGCTGGATGCCAGCCGACGGACCAGGAATAGGAGGAGAAGGATTGGACCTCGGGGCACTCGCGGCATTATGACACCATTCTCCAGTATGATAGATAGACTGGCATGAAGAGCAAGCCGGTGCTTTCAGCCCCGCGAAATGCCTGCAGAATATCTCTGTGTCAATGTTGGCCCAGTTAGTAGTAAACTGGAATTGACTGAGCGCAGCTGCGGCTTTGGCAGAAAAGGAGCAATGGTAGTCATAGAAGCCGAAGCCTCCGTACTTGTAGCCCAACTCCGTGAGCCTGAAGAGATACAACTCTTCCCTCCTATCTGGTCGTACCGAACAGATGACATCTCGGTAAAGACTGAAGGCAAGCACAAACTCCGGAATTGTCAATTTTCTACTGAGCCTAAGATCACGTCCCTTCAGTACAACAGAAACATCGCCGCACGCAATGACCCTATTGTCCGATAAGTCACGAGTGGCAATCAGGAGGGAGGCCAGGTTCACATCTCTGCCATCGAGGATGTCCTTCTTGATGTTGGCCGGAATA